>NC_046665.1:58652410-58666022 GCF_010883055.1 Belonocnema kinseyi
CTCTGCGATTGTCCACAAAGAGGGTCAGGTAGGAGGGTCTAGACAAAGTCAATGTGGACTAGGGTGTTCAAAATTTGTTTTAATTTCCATGTATATCGCCCACAAATTTGTTCGCATCCAAAACAAAATAAATACGTTAAAAACATGACATTTGAAGGTTCCGCAAGACTCGTGATGTTTAACACGTATTTTCTATAATAAAAAAGTGATTTTGTTCATCTAATTCAGAATAATCAATAGTAGGTGAATCGAGGTGAAACGCAACATTTCTCTTAACAATTTTCTATAGATCACAAAGGAATAATTATTTCTTAAATATCACCGCCATATATCATCATCCCCATAAATCGCAAATAAATTCCTCACGCGCTTCTTTAGGATCCAACAAAATATACTAATGGGGCAAGACTTTTAAAATTAAAGTTTAAAGCATCGACGGCTGTCATTTGGTGATTATGAATTCTCTTTTTATGAAGCTCCTTCGGCTTTAGCGAACACATTCTAATCACGTATCTCATGCTTCACACTTGATTTCGTCGAAAATGCGAAAATTTCTACATTACTTTCTTAATGATGTAACTTTTTTGTTAACTAGCGTGAGGTAATAATATTGTGTCGATGGAATGACGGTGCTGATCTACTAGTGATATGGTACTTAGTTTTTTATTATTAAAAAACAAGCTTTCGCTTGGTGACACCAAGCCTCATCAGGGATACATATGCAAGTAAAACTAATTACCTATTGGAAAAGAATTTTTAAAGATAAGACATGTTCGTTAAAAATGTTAGGGAAAGATGTTCTATGTGATTATGTGTGTTATTCTACTTACATTTGTCGTTATAATAATAATTTAAGATAAGCATTAATGGAGTTTCTTTATGTAACTGTAATATTAAGGTGAGGTGCAGAAAAACTTTTTAAAAATATGTATCATTGTTTTGTTAACTAATAAGATAAAAAGACGTGTGATACTTCCTCCTGGAAATACAGTGCATTTTAGTGTTAAAAATAAATAAAATTGTGGGCAGCACTCCTCATCACCATGACTGCATGTCCAGGAGTGAGGTTATATTCGTTATTATGCGGAGAGAGAGTATTCTACTAGGCAGTCTGATAAGTATCTGAAAATTCTAAGAGATGGCATTAGTTATCACTAATGTGAAACATTTTCGTTGAGCTTGATCCTTCAAATGACGCCTGTCAAAACTTCAGCCATTTATGTTTACGCATTTACAAGTTACAGCACTGAGAAGCGACTAACCTCCGAGTTTTTTTTAATATGGAAAAATCTGAGTTTCGAGTTTTGATGAAACACTACTATCTTCGCAAGAAAACGATATCCGAGACCAAGGCCAAGCTGGATAAGTATTACCCGGACTCTGCACCGTCGATTGGAACGATTCATAAGTGGTTTACCGAGTTTCGTTGTGGCCGTACGAGCACAGTTGATGCTGAACGATCTGGGCGCCCAAAAGAGGTCACTACACCAGAAAATGTCGAAAAAATCCATGAAATGATTTTGAATGATCCCAAAGTGAAATTGAGAGAGGTAGCTAATGCTGTAGGCATATCATTGAAACGTGTGGGCAATATCGTGCATTCAGTTTTGGGCATGAAGAAGCTCTGCGCGCGATGGGTGCCGCGTTTGCTCTCAGCAGACCAAAAACGAATTCGTGTGACAACTTCCCAGCAGAATTTGGCATTATTTTCGCGTAAGCCGACCGAGTTTTTGCGCCGATTTATAACCATGGATGAAACCTGGATCCACTACTACACTCCTGTGTCAACGCAACAGGCAAAACAGTGGGTTCCACCGGGCTAAAGTGCACCGAAGCGTCCAAAAACGCAACAATGGGTCGGAAAGGTTATGGCCTCCGTAAGCTCACCGGTAAGCGTTTTTACTCAAATGAGGAGCTCATATCTGAAACTGAGGCGTATTTTGGAGACCTTCCGATCGAGTACTTTTCGGAGGGTATCAAAAAGTTATAAAATCGTTTGACTCGCTGTATCGACCTAAAAGGAGAGTATGTTGAAAAATAAAACCGACTTTGGCCAAAAAAACGTCTCCGTGTTTCATTTTTCAGGGACTTATCAGACTGCCTAGTATGTTCGCTAGAGCCACCTATGCCGCAGTTTGAAAATTATACATATAGCGGGAAAAATTTGATTTTATAACATAGAAAATATACATGTTTTAAACGTTGTTAGTAGATAGAATTAAACTATGGTATATATCGCAGAGGAAATCTGTGTCGGAACGTTTGTTGGCAGAGTTTTGATGTTTCACAATTTGGAACATTTCTTTGAAAGTGCGTTTTTTATAATTATTTTCGGTGCGCAAAATTTTAGCTTTAGGAAAGTCAAATTGGTGGTATAAAGAGTGTGAGTGTGAAACCAGAGCAGTGCCTCTAGAATCTTTTTTAAAGTCGTTCTTATGTTCTCTAATTCTATCTTTAAAGTTTCGTTCAGTTTGGCCAACATATACACATCTGCACTCACATGGAATGCTGTAAATAATATGGGTTTTTTTTCTATATTGGGGTTATATCTTTGTTTTTTATGAAACAATGAAAAGGATCTTTATCGCATTTGAAGGTAATTAAAATATTGAAATCGATAAAAGTTCTTTTGTAGAATTTCGAGAGTTCATTGATAAAAGGTTGTGCGATAAGTTGATTAAGATCGATATTTGGAGATCTGTTTTGCGTTTTAATGTATGAGTCTTGGTTTTTTTCTTGTAAATAATTTAATCTTTTATTAATATATTTTTTGGTTAAGCTGCTTGGGTAAACGTTATTCTTTAGTGTATTTTCGACGATTTTAAGATTTTGTGCTTTAAATTGGGTATCTGAGAGTGTGACGGCTCTGTCTACTAGACTGTTTGTAACAGAAATCTTAACTTTAGTTGCTATGTTAGAATCGAAACTAACGTATCTCCCTGACCATGTTTCTTTACGGAAGCAGTTAGTTATAATTTTACTGTAGTTCTTGTGTAAAGTGATGTCTAAGTAATTTATTGAGTTGTTTTTTTCTATTTCGATAGTGAACTGTAATGTAGGATGGTAGAAATTAAAAAGGTTTAGTAGGATGTCAATTTTGTCATCAGGGACACATGTCAGAATGTCATCGACGTATCGAAAATAGAAGATTAATTTAAAAGGTAGTTTTTTGAGGATATCTTTTTCAAGTCCTTCCATTACTAAATCAGAAATTATACCGGAGAGAGGGGGTCCCATGAGGGTACCAAAGATTTGTTTGTAATATTGATTTTGGAATATGCAATATGCGTTGTCTAAACAAAATTCTATTAATTCTAAAAATTTTTTAATTGGTATGTTGGTGTGTTCTCTGATTTTAAACCAGTTAGTTTTTATATTTTTTAAAACGAGTTCTTTAGGAATATTTGTGAATAAAGATTTGGCGTCTAGAGAAATAATTTTGTAATTTATAGGGATTTGAATATTTTTAATTTTTCCAATGACATCCCAACTATTTTTAATGCTTGATGTTGTTTTTCCAATTACTAATTGAATGAATTTTCCAATATATTTTGAAATTTTATAGATAGATGATCCGATGAAGGAAGTGACAGGTCTTAGTAGTATGTTTTCTTTATGGATTTATGGTAGTCCGTAAAATTTTGGAGCAATACCATTGTAGCTTTTAAGGAACTTAGCTGAATCTGAATGTATAAAATCGAGTTTCAAAAGTTTGGAGATATGTTTATTAAGTTCTCTTTGTATTTCTTGTGTCGGGTCTTTAGTTAATTTAGTGTATGTTGTAGTATCTAATAATAGAGTTTCACATTTTTTAGTATAATCTGTTTTGTTTAGGACGACGGAAGTATTACCTTTATCAGATTTCGTGACAAATATGTCATTGTTTTGTTGTAAGAATTCATTTGTTTTAGTTCCAAGAATTTCAAGTTCAGATTTAATATTGTTACTGTAATTTTTATTGAGGTATTTTTGTAAGTTATTCGAGATTTTAGATCAAAGTTCGGTTCTTTTTTCATTAGGAATTAAATCAATTTTATTTTCTATGCATGCAAGAGTTTCTTCAACAATAGATCCTTTATTTTTATCAGAAATGCAAAATTTTTCTCCTAGGCTTAGAAAATAACCTACATCTTTAGGAATTTCTGTTTCAGTGAGATTGATGAGCCATTTTTTGTTTGGTCGTTTTTTGGAGTTGATGTCATAGTATTTTTTGTGAGCCATTCAAATTTCGTTATCGATTTTTCTATTAAGACTTTCTCAAAATTGTTAATAATATTGTTTTGACAAACAAAAAATCTTTTGATTAGTGGTTCTTTATCTTCAATATTTAGGAGTTTCATTTCTATTTTTTGTATCTCGCTTTTGACATTTCTGATGCTAAAATTTACATTCGTGATCTCTAATTTTAGAATTCTGATTTTAAAATCTATGCAGTTTTTGTTAAAATGACTTCTACATTTAGGATTATCGAACTCAATACTAGGTTGTAAATTAATGATATGTGCGGGAAGATATCCTTGAGAACGGCATCTTAGTTGAAAGCGATTTTGATTACTTAACTTAGATAGGCTTTTCTTTTTTTGAATCCAGGTGCGTAAGTGTAAGATGATCTCTTCTCTCTTATCTTATTAGTTACAAAAGCAATGATACATATTTTAAAAAAGTCTTTCTAAACCTCACCTTAATATTACAGTTACATAACGAAACTCCAATAATGCTTATCTTAAATTATTATTATAACGACAAATGTAAGTAGAATAACACATATAATCACATAGAACATCTTTCCCTAACATTTTTAACGAACATATCTTATCTTTAAAAATTCTTTTCCACTAGGTAATTAGTTTTACTTCCATATGTATCCCTGATGAGGCTTGGTGTCACCAAGCGAAAGCTTGTTTTTTAATAATAAAAAACTAAGTACCATATCACGACTAGTAGATCAGCACCGCCATTCCATCGACAGAATATTATTTCTACATTATGTTTAACTCTATATTTACTGCAATTTGTGTCGTTTTTCAATAAATTTATTTGTTTTATACTCAATTTAGATGTAATTGTGGCGAAAAATGTGGTTAAATAAAAGGTTATTGTATCTTGTGTCCATTTGCAAAAAGTTTTTTTTTCTATTAATATATTTTTATAACCAGAGTTTATAACAAACTTGTAGATATCTTTTTTTAAAAAACTTTTGTCTTTAAATTTTGTTCGCCCCTTGTATCGTTTTTACAAAAAAAAAATTAATTTAAGTTCTTATATTTCACGATTGAAAGAAAATCTACTCGTCCTATCTAAAAATGAATAATAACATATTTATAAATCTTTTTGAGGTGAGCACTTTAATCTGTTCATTTCATTTTCGTACCTTGTGTCGTTTTTCGAAGAATTTAGTTTTTAAGTTTGAGTGTAATTTTATACGATTAAAACAAAAACTACGTGTCCTATCAAAAATTATTCATACCAAATTTGAATCAATTTTCGCTATTTTTTGAAGGAGCAACTTTTATCTATTCATTTTTTTCATAGTTTGTGTCGTTTCTCCAAAACTTTAATTTTTTTACTTTTAATGTTGTTTTTTACGAATGAGAACAAAAACTATGCGTCCAATCGAAAAGAGATTAATCACAAATGTGTAAATCTTATCAGGATTCGCAATTTTAGTTAATTTTTTTTCTTATCTTGCATAGTTTCACCGCAAAATAGAATTTTGGTTTTTTCATTATTTTCTGTACTATAAAAATTTGAGTTTCAATAATCAATGTTTTTCTTTTATGTACTTTTTTCATATCTTGCGTTGATTGGCTTTAAATGTTCATTTTGGTTTGTTTTTCAAGGAGTTTGAAAATTCTGTAACTCTAATAATTTTCTTTTTATTAAAAAAGTCATGAGAATAAATTTTTCTAGTTTCCAAGTAATATGATAACTGTACACAGAATTTTTAAATCTTGACAAAAATAGTCTCAAATATTTTGAAAATGCGCTCAGTTTTTAAATTGCCATCAAAAATAGCTTGTTTACAAACTCTTTCTTTCTCTTAAGGCCTTAAGAAAGTGAGCCAAACCAGAATCCAACCTAATCAATCTTTCGAAAGTAATCGTGCTCACACAATACAGACTACAGAAATACAGACACCTTCGTGAAAATAGTTTTTTCCGACTCAGGGGGTCTCTAAAAGTGGAGATTCAATGAAAACCGACAAAGTGAAATTTTTGCGTAAAACCAATACCTTCTCATCAGGATGATAATGTAAAAAAATTAGGAGAATCAGTCAATAGGGACAATAATCATTGCAATCTAAAAGTGAATGCAAAATTACTAAAACTCTCAGCATAAATTTAACGGATTAACCGGTTGTCTTCTACCTACTTTTAATCGTCGCGTCGTTAAGTGAGGAACCTAATGCAGAATATTAAAATCAAATTCCTTAATATTTAAATCATTTTTTATTTCTCTCCGCTAGCTCTAATCTCTAACATCAGGAAAGTGACAGGCACTCAATCTAGATCCTGAGCTCGTTTCTGTGTTTACGCTGTTTACAGTATCGTCCAAAAAATAACTCTCTGGACCTCCCTTTGTTTTCCGGTTGTGCACACCATGAAATGCATCATATTTTTAATTAATAGAAAAAAGCAAGAACAAGATCATTTAAAAAAAACTCTCTGTTTGATTTTCAATTTAGACCTTTGTATTATGTGGCAAAAATATGAAATGAAACAATTCATAATTATAGGAAAATGGTTTTTTTGTGTAATACATTGACTAAGATTCAAGCCTGAGAAAGCGCCGTAATTCCTAGCAGGGTTTAAAATTTCCTGAAATTTTTTAAGGTTCGAACACATTCAGGTTGTCCTAATAAGGGAAATAAACTTTACAATAAATATACATTTCATAAGGATCCACGACTTTTATTTAAATTATTTTTCAATACAACACTAAATCTCAAGGTGTTAATTTGATCAGCAACAACAATATCTAAGAATGTTATGTCTTTTTATATCAGTAAAGAATTTCATATCAATTGAATACTGCTGCAGAAAAAATGATACATTCAGATTTTGTGCGAACCAATAATTATGATGATTATTATAATTATGAATTTAAATTGTGCTAAATTGTGCTAGACTTGTGCTCATTTGTGCCGTAAATGGTTTTTTGAAAAATAAAAAATTACGGGCACAATTTTTTAAAAACGATTTTTTTTGCTAGATACGCAACTTCTTACTAGAGCAAAAGGAAAAATTGTACTAAGCCGCTGAAATTATACACAATTTTGTGCAAGAAAGTAAAATTACAAAAACCTAACTGTTAAAAAACAAAAACCAAAAAAATTTATTATTTTTAAAATTTTCGAAAAACTAACACTTGTGCTAAGTTGTGCTCGACAAATGCAGTCTTTCTTCCCTTTAACAAAATTACTCGAGATCAACAGTTCTCATATGAAAACTCAAAATGTAAACTCAAAAAACATAAAAGATCCAAAAATAGTCGAATTTTGAAAAAATGAAACTTATGCTGAGTTGTGCTCGCCAAATTCAGTCTTTATTCCCTCAAATAAAATTACGTAAGATCAACAGTTCTCATATGAAAACTCAAAATGTAAACTCAAAAAACATAAAATGTAAAAAAATAGTCAAATTTCGAAAAAATAAAACTTGTCCTGAGCTATGCTCGATAGATGCTGTCTTCTCCAGTAAAATGCTTTGACTTGAGTTCGACTTGGTTATGTATTGAGTTCGTCTTCAAAACATCGATGTCTGGCTGCATCTCATAAATGAGATTAAAATTGATGAATAAAAAATCTGTAATTATTAAGTTAGGTATTTTTAATTAAAAAATTCAGAATCAGTGCGTCTGAACGAGTATTAATCTTTAAAAATTTTCTTTCTAGAAGGATTTCCTAAGCTGTTACAAATACGTAAAAACAAACACTGTCGTTAGGGTAGATATACGCACTGAGTTATAACTCACACGTGTTGGGGTCATAAAAATCCGACTCAAGAGATAAGTTTATGTCTTCAAGACACAAAAACTTGTCGCCAAGACGTAAATTGAAGTCTGGCTCCGTCTCAAAACTGAGACATGCTCAAGTCGAACTTTTCGACTTCAGCATGTCTGGATTAGGGGCAATTCAAGTCGAACTCAAGTCGAAGCATTTTTTATCGGGTTTATTCCATACAACAAAATTACGTGAGATCCACCGTTCTCATATGAAATATGAAAATGCACCTAGAACTAAAAAAACATAAAAGATCCCAAAATAGCCTAATTTCAAAAAACTAAAACTTTTGCTGATTTGCGCATCCGTTACGCTATTCAAAACAGCGAAAATCACACCGAAATTATGATTGGTTAATTACACTGCAATTTTGAACAATATATTATGAAAATCATTTAGTCTTTTATGTATAGTTATTATTAAAATATAAACGTTTCGTATTACAAAACGCAAATTCTATCATGTGAATATCTGTGTGTTATTTTTTGATATTTATGTTTTTTTGAGTTTGAGGTACATTTTGAGTTTTCATATGATGACAGTTGATCTCATGTAATTTTGTTAGAACGAATAAAGACTGCATTCTTCGAGCACAACTCAGCAAAGGTTTTATTTGTTCGAAATTCGACTATTCTTGGACATTTTATGCTATTTGAGTTTACAATTTGAGTTTCAACATGAGAACTGTTGATCTCACGTAATTTTCTTAGACGGAATAAAGACTGAATTTGTCGAACACAACTTAGCACAAGTATTAGTTTTTTGAAATTTTTAAAAATAATAAATTTTCTTGGTTTTTGGTTTTTGTTTTCTAAACGGTTAGGTTTTTGGATTTTTTTATTGTTTGTGCAATATGGTACATACTTCGATCCGCCTAGCACAACCTTTCTTTTTTCTCTAATAAGAAGTTGCGGATCTAGCAAAGAAAAAGTTGTTTCAAAAATTGTGCCCGTAATTTTTGATTTTTCAAAAGACCATTTACGGCACAAATGAGCACAAGTCTAGCACAAGTTAGTAAAACTTTAATTTTTTGGAATAAATAAGTTTGGGAATCTAATTTCCGGGACATCGCGAATAATGCTGTAGAAAGTTGCCATTATGAAAGTTTGTTTTCAGGGCTGTTTAATCAGTACATTTTTCAAAGTGGGAGCGCACTTTGTCCTTGGAACTATCGAAGAAAAGAAGATTTTAAACCAGACATAAGAAAAATGGCCAAAAACGTTGATTGTGTCACAGAAGATTCTAAAGATCTTATTAAATGTTTGCGAGAAATTAATTTTGAGGCTTTGTTGACTGCCACTAAATCAGTTAAATCAGCACTCGACGAATTACCCTGGAGGCCCACCGACGAGCTGGAATCAGAAGAAGCCTTTTTAACTGATAGTCCTCTGAATTTAATAGCACAAAATAAAATGAAAGATCTTCCTTTCATTTGTGGAACGGTTAGTAATGAAGGAATCTATTACACGAAAGGCAAGCTAAATTTTCAATAAATAACCACTGTAAGACAAAAACTTAATTATCTGTTTTAATTTTCTGAAAGTATATCTTATCAATTGCAGAATTATATTCAAACCCATCATCTACTGCAATCCACACTTTTTACAATAACCTTCCAAATAAAAATGAATGCATTAAAGATTATTATTTTAAGGAATCCATTTTGACTAAAAATGAAGCTACGGTATGTATGTTCTATATGGTTCTAGATTTTCATCAACCTTGAAAGGCAATCTCTAAATTCAAATTGTCCAGATGACAAGATTCAACGTCCAAAAGACAAAATGAAAAGATGCTAACTTGCATGGCAAACTTTCGAAGCTCCAATATCCTATATAAATTGTATTGGGTACATCAGTTCCCCTAAAATTTGTGGCACTTTTTTATTTGTTCTCCACGAATTAGCGTCTTTTCCTTTCTCTCCTCGAGATGGAACATTGTCATTTAAATACGTTGAATTAATCGTATACTTATTTTTATAAAAGCAGAGCTGTAACTAGGGTGTTGCCGAGTGTGAAACAATTCTGATAATCCGCTGGACCGTTCGCTGGACCATTCGATTAATCCCGAGTAGTTCACTTGTAATTAATATATTTAGTTGTTGATCACTAGTAATCTGGTATAATCCAGAGTAGTCAACACGAAATTTAGGATAATCCATTTATAATCCAGTAATCCACTCGTAATCCAGATATTTATAGGTAACTTAGGTAATCCTGAGGGATATCCCACTCAGGATTCATTATTACTAATGTAACCCAAGTACATAAATTGAAGGTCAGAGAAATAATCCAGGTAATTAAAAGTAATTCACATATACATTCCAAATAGTTTTCAATAACTTTGTTGAATTTTTGTATTTTTGTTGAACTGCTTGAAAATTCAACTATTTTGCTGCAAATTGGTGTAATTGGTTAAAGTTCGCATTTTTTGTAAAAAAAAATAATCTTCTGGTTTAAAACTATATCATACGAGTTGAAGTTTTGTTTTTTTTGTCATAAAACCACGTTTTTAACTCAAAATTTCACTGTTACATTTTCTATTGTAAATTTATGTTTTTAGTTCAAAATGCATGCATTTTGTTAAGAATTGTTCTTTTCTGGTAGAAAATTAAGCTTCTTGGAATAAAATACAACTAAATTTTTTTACTTATATTGTTAAAATCAATATTGAAGATTCTTACTTTTTGTTGAAAATTAATCTTTTTTAAATCAAAACGTAAATTTTAATTTGAAAATTAACTACTTTATTAAAGGTTTATATAATTTGCAAAAGATTCTACAGGCATCGCGCAATATTTTCAAATTCAATTCGAAATGTCCAAAGTTTAAACCTCTTTTAAGATTTTCAAATATTTGATATATTATATTATTTATATACTTTAAATTTTATTAGCTGTCCTGGAATTATAAAGTATTTCAAGGGATTTGTAATTATAAAGGATTTCTAAAAAGACTTTAAGGATTTATAAGGTTTGAATGGTCTTCAAGAAATTGAGAGATTTTAGGATATTACACAAGATTTCAAAAATGTAGAAGGATTCGAAAATTTAAGATAATTGTAAAAAGTGTCTAGAGAACTTCAGGCAGTGAATGAAAAAGAATGAAATTTTGAGTTACTGCTAGGGCTTTTTATGGATTTCATAAGGTCTCAAAGAATTTCAAAGATTTAAAATATTAAAAAATTTTTTACGAAATTTAGAAATATTTTAAACGTTTTAAGATGCTTTGCGGTATTTCACAAGTTGGAGGAGGTTAATTTTTTTAAAGGATTACAAATATATAGTGTATTTGATGAGATTTTAAAGAATTTTGTAAAATTGTCAAGGTAGCCTTTGGACCGGGAAAATAGAGTGAATTCATTTTTATAGGGTATTTTTGTAGGCTTTTAAAAGTTAAGAAATTAAAATTTTGAATAAAAGCTTCTTAGTTTGATCAACTGTAAACATACATTAATTAATGTTTTTTAATTTCCGAATACTAATAATTTAAAAATAGTTAACTTTACAAAACGATTTTGAAACTGTTCCAAATTGGTCGGATAATTTCCGAACAGAACTCGTATCGATTATGATTTTATTTGCAAATATTAATTTTTTCTCTTTTTTACAGTTTCTGAAAAATTTGACAGACTTTTTAGGTGACAGTAAAATTACGTACCCTATGAAAGCTTTGATTGACAAGGCAGCCAACACTACGAAAAGTCCTTTCTATGTTTACAACTACGGCTATCATAGTGATTCGAATGATTTTGAGTTGAGATATGGCATAAAGCAAGAATGTGGAGTTGCACATTCAACTGAACTTCTTTCTCTTTTTGATAAGGAACCAATGCGTCCTATTTCTGAGCGGGATGGATATATGATAGATGTAATGGTAGATTTGTGGACATCATTTGCAAAAAATGGGTAAATTACAAAAATTTCACGGCAACACATTTTTTTGTTACAAGAATTCTACAATTTAATCCGATTATAATTACAAAATAGGGACCATGCATAAATTAAGTAACATATTTTTTGCCAATTTTCTAATCATCTCCTGCCCCATTTAACCAGTCGTAACAAAGTGGTGTAACCACCCGCCTTAACTTCGCCTCATGTTACGTAATTTTTCCAAATATTTTCATCCATGTCTTATTAAATACAATTTATTTATCTTATTACCTGATAAACCTGAATTACTAAATTATTTTAAGTTTCTGAAAGGAAAAAATAAAATTACAACAATATGAAAAATGCAACAAAGAAACTATACTCTTCTTGAAAACTAAAACGTGTAAAAAGCTGTGTTATCGGGTAAAAACAAAATTAATCAAAAACCTAATTTGTTATGTATAATAACCTACAAATTTTTAATACAAAGAAATTAGACCGTTTTCACAAATATTTCGTCAAGTTAATTAAGTTTATGTTTTTTACCGAAGGTTTTAGATATTTTTACTTCCTGTCTAATTTTTCGCCAAATCTAGCAAACGAGATTATTACTAAAATACTATAAAACTTCCTGAAATCCTGTGAAGTTTCAAAGAATATGATGATATTTCTTAAAATTTCCTAAAATTGAAAAAAAATCCCTCGAAGCTTTAAAAACGAATCGAGATTCCTTGGAACCCTTTAAAATCCTCCAAAATATTTGCAATGCTGTTCAATCTTTTTAAATCCCTTAACATTTTATGTTGATATCTTGAACATTCCTTTGGATTTAATAAAATATTTATTATTATTATTTTATTATTTAAAACATGGACGCACCAAAAGTAAAATATTGCGAAACGCCTTCAAATGCGTGAAAATCTCTTTAAATATTTTAAATAGTTTGTAATCTCTGAATTCCTGGGAATAGATTATTTGAAATTTTATTAAACTATTAAATTGAAAATCCAATGACCCTACATTTTATAATTACCGACAATTGCCAATAATTATCCTAAAGTGTGTAAAATCCTGCAATCTCCTCACGCTCTTTGTATCATTAAAAAAAATGCAATCTATAAACCAATTTTAAATATTTGAAGATACCTTAAAATAACTTGAAATATTTTGAAATCTCTTTAAATATGGTAGATCCTTTCAAATTCCTCAACTTTTGTGAATAAATTCTTTGGAATTTCAATAAAATATTACAAAATCCTTTTCAATCTCTTGAAATTCTAAAAAATCAAAAATATTAATATTAATTTTTAGAATTTCTATAATACTAAAAAAATACTTCGTTGGTATGGCTTTTTACAGAATAATATAAAAAATAAAATTCTGATCTAATTATACTATTATAAATCCAAAATTCGAGAACGAGGTCTCAAAATTGTATCCTTTCTTTGAGAAAATTTTTGGTGTTAATATATCTTCTTTATAGAGATTGAGAACTTATTTTGGCCACACATTCAATATACAAACATATATATATATATATATATAAATTTGTCATAAGGACAACCGCAGGATTTCGCCGGGAGCGGGTGCTAATCTGAAAAATTGCACCCGCTTCCAGCGAAATCGCGGAAAAATTCAGCCATAACCACGTCTCACAACCGTGAGATAGGTGGTTACAGTCTGTAAAGGAATCAATACGACGATCCTGCAAAAGCCTCGTGGACCCTAAGAACACG
>NC_046665.1:58666122-58674725 GCF_010883055.1 Belonocnema kinseyi
AAAGTTTTTCTCTTGTGCTTTCTTAATCCGGGCTTTCAGGAGTGAATACTCGAGATGGATTAGATTTGATGCATTTTGCTCACCCCTAATACTGAAGTCAAGCCCGAGTGTTTCAGCAGCCCCCTCCACTGCTTTGTACAGAAATGCTCCTTTGCCTACTTCCTCGTGATTCCTGACCATTTTCAGAAGAGGGTCTCTTCTATTTGCAACTCTATGTGCTGTACCCAGAATAATCCTATTGTGAAGTCATTCAAGACTCAATATTCCGCGACCCCCTTGACGGCGTGAGATGTACAGTCGCGGAACGGAAGACTTAAGATGCATGCTTTTGTTCATGTGCATAACCTTTCTTGTCCCGATATCAAGGAATCTTAGCTCGTTCTCCGTTCATGGAACTACTCCAAATGAATAGAGTGCTACCGGGACGGCAAGTATGTTCGTTGTAGATACTTTGTTCCTCGCTGACAGACCAAATTTGCCGGATGAAACGTTTTTATCTGCTTCGGAGAGTATCCTTTATAGATGTCACATGCTGAATGCGGCTCTGTGGCACGCCCAGGTATGTATAAGTCTCTCCAGCGCAAAGGTGTCGTATAGCGCTTCTATCAACGATCTCAGGATCTTCAGGCATGCCATTAAGTTTTCCTCGCTTCAAATAAACCTTGGCGCATTTGTCTAACCCAAATTCCATTCCAATTTCCTTAGTATATCGATCGACAATCCGTAGAGCTAGATGCAGTTGCTCTTTGTTTTTAGCATAGATGTTAGTTGTCACAGAAATTCTTCCAGATAAGATAGCAAATCTGTTTTTCCAAAGGGACATCAATATCTCTATGCGCCTAACGATTTGCGGATGAGCCTTTATGTGCAGGTTTTCCAGACATCCCGCTACGCCTTTCTTTAAGCCTCGTTGTTCATACATTTCTTGCCACACAGGTTAAATTGTCCGAGCAATCCTCTCATTTAGGACAGTTGTGAATATCTTATACAGTGTGTTCAGATAAGTGATTGGCCTGTAATTCTTCGGGTCAGCTAAGTTGACTATTTGCGGCAGGAGTATTGTGCGCCCTTCCACCAACCACTCCGGAATTGGCTCTTCCGACTTTAAATATGAGGTGGAAATACGGGCCGAATGCTGATGGATTGAAGGAAACTTTTTCCACCAGAAGGTTTTGCTACAATCTGGTCCCGGTGCGGAATAGTTCTTCATTTTTCTTAATACTTTTTTCACCTCCTCGGTAGTGATGGGTGGGCATTCTTCATCAGGTGTTATGAGGGCTTCACACAGCTCCATGAAGCTATTTATATTTTCTGAGTCTTCGTCCGGTCTATGCTGCACTTCGTAGACTTTTCTCCAAAATACTTCCCACCTCTCCTTCCACTCTAGACTTTTCTTAGCGTCAGATAGTATCCGTATTCTCCCAACAATATGCTGCCTGATGGTCAGCAGCTTTGACTTGTTAAGTGTGTGATAACCGGTCCGGAGTTCGCGCGCGAACTTTCGAACCTTGCCGGTAAAATTCTTCCCAGATGTGATGTAGTCAGTTACACACTGAATGCGGGACGCGTACTGTGTTGCCCCGCCTATTTTATGGCAAGTTGATGGATTCGTCTTTTGTTCTTATGATCAACCGTTGGTTTTGTTTTACGGTTCGCTTTGGGCAAAGCTCTCGCTGCATTATGCACACAATAATTGATAGCCCAGAGGTCAGATTCTTTGGAAAAATGTCCACGAAGCTCGTCATCCGTTTCAGTCAGATGTTTAGGATTGAAAAAAACCTTGGTATTTATTTTTCTCCGGGTCATAAAGCGTCGCTCTTGCTTTATTGGTTGCCTGCCCGCGGTTGGTCTTAGTGTCGCCTCTCTTTCTATATTGCCGGCTTATTCTAGCTGTGGTAGAGTAGGCGTTCCGCTCACTTATCCTCTTTTTCGAAGTAGTTCGGCATGGTTTCGCAGACTTCGTAACCCTGTTCAGGGGACACACTCTCATCGTAGCACTGTAGCAAGTCTTGATTCAGTCGCTCCGTCCACCTAAAGGTCGCGAGATTCCGCCGATCCATCGCATTGAATCTATTTTCATTGGTTCCCCCAGCTCTAGAGTGGTCGGCTTTCTTGGCCGACCCATTGTCGGGAGCCCTGCGCGTTCTGTTGTTTTTAACCACCCTTACTACAACTATGTTTGGTGTTGTCATTGTTGTTCCCACAAAAAGCTAGTGAAATGGGTTCGTCCATCCTTGTAGATCCCCGCATGCAATGATAAGGATGCATACTCTGAGAGGTCGCCCGGTATCCCAGAGTCACCGTTCTAGACACCTCACCCAGGTGCTATTCAGTTTTCGGCACGGCTTTCATAACTCCGCTTGGGGGTTTACTTCTTCGAGACCACCCATGGACAATTGTCCGCGACTGCCTATTTATTTTTGTAACCATATTCAGCAGAAACCCTTGGTACAGGGACCCTCTATCATATTGATGGTTCCATAATAGAAGATCGTTCATTTATTTAAGATTCATTTTAGGCATTGCAAAATTTTCATATAATTGCCTTCTATCATATTGGAAAATTATTAATGCAATTATTTTTTTAGGAAACCAAAATCTAACCATTTAAAGGATCCTCATATGTGGCAGCCTTACACAAAAAATCAACTTTTTCTTCAGTTTGGCAATATCAGCAATATGAGGGACCCGTCTGTGACTATTGAAAGCAACTTCTTTGCGGATCGTATGAATTTCTGGAAAACAAATTTTCCTATGCATTTATAAATTCTTAATGTACTTATTCAATAGCCCAAAATTCTATATAAACCATATTATCACATGATACTTAATTTAAAACTATTCTGAATTCCGACCTTTTAATCATATTTAAAGGTCAGTTACACTAGCCCCCCACTCTTAATTTTTGGGTTTTCTATAGCCCACTGAATCGCGACCCAAATGCGCTCAAATGCGCCCCCCGTTTAAAAAATAAAAATTTTAATCACGTGATCTTGTAGATCTCCAAATGCGCTCATATGAGCCATAGAGAAAAAATTCTGCGCCACATTCATAACTGAGTTATCAGCGATCTAAATGGGGGGGCTGGCTAGCGTGATTATTCTAAACTAATAACATTTTTCCAAATTCATCATACCTATCTTTCTTAACTTCAAATGCGCTCAAATGCGCCACCACTAAAAAAAATTGCGCTAGCTAATTCACAAAGATATATTCTGGAGAGGGGGGGCAGTGTAACGCACGTGTTAAATCCTCAAAAGTGATGTACAATATAAAGTTGAGGACATGGATTCTTTCGTCTTCAAATGCGCTCATATGCGCCACAATATTTCTGTGCAAATTTCGAAAATTGCCCAAGATAGGGAGGAATCAAAATTTTACGAAGTGATAAACAACAAAATGAAAAGCTTGCAATCTGCATTGATGAAGGAAGCTTTCTATGGGGTCTCAAATACGCTCATATTAGCCACCAAATTCAATCAAATTCAACCAAATTCAATCTGCATTGACGAACTGACTTTTCTATGGAGATTCAAATTCGCTCACATGGACCCCAAAGAAAAAATTTTGTGCCACATGGATAACCGAGTTATCAGCCATCAAACTGGATGGGGCTAGCGTCATTTTTCTAAACTAATTAAATTTTTTCAAATTCATCATGCTTATCTTTCATAACTTCAAATGCGCTCATATGCGCCATAATTTTCTTTTGAAAATTTTGAAAATTGCCTAGCATAAGGAGGTAACAAAATTTTACGAATGATGGCTAACAAAATAAAAAGTTTTCAATCCGCAATGATAAAGTGACTTTCCTCTGAGGTTTCAAATGCGCTCAGCTGCGCCACTTTCAAAATTAACGAAAACAATAATCAACCCCCCAATTAACAGTTGCCACCGATAAACTGACCGATGATACCTCCACATAAACTAAATTGCAATATAAAAATTTATCATGATCTCTTCAGACAGAGTTTCAAATGCGCTCATATGCACCACTTTCATAATTTACAAAAAACCATAATCATCCTCCTCACGACCACTTGTTACGATACACTATTCAATGATGTCTCCAAATAACTTAAATTGCAAAATAAAAATTTATAATGATCACTTTGTCTAGGATTTCAAATACGTTCATATGCGCCACTTCCGAAATTAACAAAAAACGATAATCAACCCCCTCATTACCACTTGTTGCGATCCACTATCAGATGATATCGGGCAATTGAAATCCTATAAGGAGAGATTATTTTACATTTTTATTTTGCAATTTAACTTATTAGGAGATATCATCAGGTGGTGGAAGGATAACAATTGGAAATGAGGGGGTTGATGTGCTTTTTGTCAATTTTGAAAATAACGCATACGAGCGCATTTGAAATCCTATCCGAAGAGATCATTCTACATTGTTATACTGCAATTTAATTTATTAAGAGTTATCACCGGGTGGTGGATCGATAACAACTGAACATGAGGGGCTTGATTATGGTTTTTTGTCAACTTTGAAAGTGGCGCGTATAAGCGCATTTGAAATCCTAGACGAAGAGATAATTATACATTTTTATTTTGCAATTTATATTATTTAGAGATATCATCGGGTAGTGGGTCGATAAGAATTGAAAATGAAACGGTTGATTATGGACTTTTGTCAATTTCGAAAGTGGCGCATATGAGCGCATTTCAAACAATAGAAGGCGAGATCATTATAAATGTTTATTTTGCCATTTATATTATTTAGAGATACCATCGGGTGATGGGTCGATAACAATTTGAAATTACGGTGTTGATTGTGGTTTTTGTCAATTTCGAAAATGGCGCATATGTGCGCATTTGAATTCCTATCCGAAAAGATCATTTAAAATTTTTATTCTGCAATTTAAATTATTTAAAATTATCATCGGGTGGTGGATAAAAAAAAACAATTGGACATGAGGGGGTTGATTATGCTTTTTTGTCAATTAGGAAAGTTGCGCGTATAAGCGGATTTGAAATCCTACACAAAGAGATAATTATAAATTTTTATTTCGCATTTTAATTTATTCAGAGATATCACCGGGTAGTAGGTCGATAACAATTAGAAAAAAGGGTTGATTATGGGCTTTTGTTAATTTCGTGAGTGGCGCATATGATCGCATTTGAAATCCTATTCGAAGAGATCATTACACATTTTTATTCTGCAATTTAAGTTATTTGGAGACATCATTGAATAGTGGATTGTAACAAGTGGTCGTGAGGGGGTTGATTATGGTTTTTGCCAATTTTGAAATTGGCGCATATGAGCGCATTTGAAATCCTAGACGAAGAGATCATTATAAATTTTTAATTTTTGCAATTTATATTATTTGTAGGTACCACCGAGTGATAGATCGATAACAATTATGAATGAGGGGTTTGATTGTGGTTTTTGTCAATTTCGAAAATAGCGCATACGAGCGCATTTGAACTCCTATCCGAAGAGATCATTCTAAATTTGTACACTGCAATTTATATTATTTAGAATTACCATCGGATGGTGGATAAAAAGAACAATTGGGCATGAGGGGGTTGATTATGGTTATTTGTCAATTTTGAAAGTGGTGCATACAAGCGCATTTGAAATCCTGTGCGAAGAGATAATTATGAATTTTTATTTTGCAATTTAGTTTATTTAGAGATATCACTGGTTAGTGGGTCGATAACAATTGAAAATGAAAGGGTTGATTATGGGCTTTTGTGAATTTCGTAAGTTGCGCATATGATCGCATTTGAAATCCTATACGAAGAGATCATTTTGAATTTTTATTTTGCAATTTAAGTAATTGAGAGTTATCATCGGGTGGTGGATCGATATCAATTGGGACATGAGGGGGTTATGGTTTTTGTCAATTTCGAAAATGGCGCATATTAGTGCATTTGAAATCCTGTCCGAAGAGAACGTTCTAAATTTTTATACTGTAATTTGAGTTACTTAGAATTATCATCGGGTGGTGCATAAAAAAACAATTGGACATGAGGGATTTGATTATGGTTTTTTGTCAATTTTGAAAGTGGCGCGTATAAGCGGATTTGAAATCCTATACGAAGAGATAATTATAGATTATTATTTCGCATTTTAATTTATTTAGAGATATTACCGGATAGAGGGTCGATAACAATTGGAAATGAAAGGGTTGATTATGGTTCTTTGTCAATTTCCATAGCGGCACATTTGAACGCATTTGAAATCCTAGACGAAGAGATCATTATAAAATTTTAATTTGCAATGTAATTTATTTAGAGATATCACCGGGTAGTGGATCAATAAGAATTGGAAATGAAAGGGTTGATTGTGGGTTTTTGTCAATTTCGTAATCGGGGCATAAGAGTGCACTTGAAATCCTATACGAAGAGATTATTATAAATTTTAAATTTGCAATTTAAGTTATTTGAATACATCATAGAGTAGTGGATCGTAACAAATGGCCGTGAGGGGGTTGATTATGGTTTTTTGTCAATTTTAAAAGTTTCGCATATGAGCTTATTTGAAATCCTAGACGAAGAGATCATTATAAATTTTTGTTTTGCAATTTATATTATTTAGAGATACCATCGGGTGATGGGTCGATAACAACTGGAAATGAGGGGGTTGATTGTGGATCTTGTCAATTTCAAAAATTGTGCATATGATCGCATTTGAAATCCTATCCGAGCAGATCATTTAAAATTTGTATACTGCAATTTAAATTATTTAGAATTTCCATCGGGTGGTGGAAAAAAACAATTTAACATGTGGGGGTTGATTATGATTTTTTGTCAATTTTGAAAGTGGCGCGTATAAGTGGATTTGAAATCCTATACGAAAAGATAATTAAAAATTTTTATTTCACATTCTAATTTATTTAGAGATATCACTGGGTAGTGGGTCGATAACAATTAGAAATGAAAGAGTTAATTATGGATGTTTGTCAATTTCGTAAGTGGCGCATGTGACCGCATTTGAAATCCTTTACGTAGAGACAATTCGAAATTTTTATACTGCAATTTAATTTATTTGGAGATGTCATCGGATCGTAAACCGTAACAAGAAGTAATGAAGGGTTTGATTCTGGTTTTTGAGCACATTTGAAATCCTAGACGAAGAGATAATTATAAATTTTTATACTGCAATTTAAGTTATTTAGGGTTATCATCGGGTGGTGGATCGTAACATCTAGCAGTAAGGGGTTTGTTTCTGGGTTTTTGTCAATTTGGAGAGTGGCGCATATGAACACATTTGAAATCCTTTACGAAAAGACAATTCAAAATTTTTAAACTGCAATTTAATTTATTTGGAGATATCATCGGATCGTGAATCGTAACAAGTGTTAATGAGGGGGTTGATTATGGTTTTTGTCAAGTTCGAAAGTGGCGCATATGAGCGCATTCGAAATCCTATACGAAGAGACAATTCGAAATTTTTATACTGCAATTTAATTTATTTGGAGATATCATCGGATCGTGAATCGTAACAAGTGGTCGTGAGGGGGTTGATTATGGTTGGACATCATTCGTAAAATTTTGTTACCTCCTTATCATAGGCAATTTTCAAAATTTTCAAAAAAGAGGACTTAAAGCGCATATGAGTGCATGTGAACCGACTTCTGAAACGAGACGTGGTCCAATACTATGACACGTATATGTCCGTGTGAATATGGTAGGAGACGATGTAAATGCCTGGGTTGCGCGCGCAACCCATTTCTCCTCTTCTGAATTTGAAAACTCGAAGGTGCACGATTGCCTGTCGGAACACTTCGGCGGTTCTATTTATATCTCTATTTGCTTCGAAATAAAATGAAGAGATTGGGATTTTAGTATTTCCATATTTCGATGCTGGGCTGGCGTTTCTCATGATTTGAATACTTCGCGCGCCTCTTTAATGCGTGTATTTTGAGGTTACGTTACATCAAGTATAAAATATAAATTATATAAATATTAATACTATTATATATATATTATTAATTATACGATTAAAATTATGGTATATTATAATAGTCTTATTTAAATCTTGATCCTCATTTGAAAGAAATTAAAGAAATTATTTTGTTAAAAATGTAACTATTTTGTAAAAAAGTCCACTTTTCTATCAAAAATTCAACTACTTTGTTAAAATTTTTATTTCTTTTATTTGAAGGTTCATCTCTTTCGTTGAAAATACATTTTTGAAACTGACAATTAATCTATACCATTTTTGGTTAAAAAAATCATGTATTTTGTTAACATAATCATGTATTTTTTGTTTTTTTGTAAATGCAACTATATTGTTAAAAATTAAAATCATAATTTTTGGGTTGAAAATTCTATTATTCACTTAAAGTTGAACTACTTAGTAAAAAAATTATTTTTTTCTTATTAAGGATTCATAATTATAATTGAAAATTCAACTATTTGCATTTAAATAAGGTTAAAAATTCAGCTTTTTTGTAGATAATATTCTTTTTGACTTTAAAATTTAAAAATTTATTAAAATTAAATTATCCTTTTTTAGTAGAAATTTAATCTTTTTGGTTAAAAATGTATCATTTTTGGTCAAAAATGCAATTGTTTGGATAAAATATGAACTGTACATCTTCTTGGGTTTAAAAGTCAATTATTTCACTAAAAGTTGA
>NC_046665.1:58674825-58677498 GCF_010883055.1 Belonocnema kinseyi
CCCCCCCCCCCTCTTCTACTCACACGGGGATTGAGAACACTATAATTTGAAAGGCGATTCTTCATAGTATTTTACTAACTAATAGAGATATTTTTATAATTTTATTCCTGAAATCGACTCCCTAAGGTCAAACATGCTACACAAATACCGTAAAATTTAAAAAACACCAACTATTTACAGGAATTTTTTCCATAAAAATCAATGTGTATCATATTCAAATAATTTTTGGCAATATTTATAAAAGTATTATTATTTTTAATTAAAAAAATTAACGTATAGAGAGTACAGCTTTTATTTGAAATTTCACGACGGTTTTTTGTACCATGTTTGACCCTCGGCCAGAATCAAGGAAAAATAATCTAAAAATATGTTCATTAGTTATTAAAATGCTACAAAGACTTACTATTTTACAATTATTTACAATCAATTTCCAATTACAATTGTTTTACAATTAAAATAAAATTGTAAAAGCTAAATTTTGTAATTTTGAGATAAGTATTTTAAGGCATTAAATATTTTTCTAAGATTTCATATACAATAAAATAAGTTTGATCAGTTTGTTTATAAATTTATACGTAAATAATTATTACAAGATTCTTAAGGAAATTAAAAAAAAAGATTTTCGAATATATCAGATGTGTCAGAAAAGATCCTAGGAGATTTTAAAGACATTTTTTTTTATTTTATAGGATTTTAAAAAATATTATGAACATTTCTAATCTATTTAAAACGTTTTGAATTCTTCAAGATATTCCGCTAACCACGGAGCCATGTCGTCCTGGTGGCTGCGCAGAGAGCCGTTCGTACCCTCCAGGGTAGAGGCTACTAACCACGGCGTTTTAAGCTGTTGCTGGCTGTAGCTGAGGGGAGGCCTCGGATGGGAAGACACCGGTTGTTCGCCCTGAGAAACTCGTCCGCCCGGTCCTGGCGGTGGATCCGTGCAGGCCACCGGTCACGTGAGTAGTGTCGGGAGTTGCGTAGCGCCTGGTGGAGTCCAGGCGGACCGAAACTGCCGACGAAGAAGAGGTGGAAGTGAGAGGCCGAATGAATCGAAACCTCTCTGAGGATGGCACTAGTACGACAGAACGTACTACTGCCTTCGGTGTGGAGTTGGAGGAGGAAGACGGCCTGCAGTCTTCAAGCTGAAGACCAGCTTGTAGGGCGTGGCGGAGTGCGGCCAAGCGACGGAGGAATCGGGTGCGCTTGCCAGGACGGGAAGTTTTGTTTGGACCAGGCATGTGGGGAGGAGAGGAAGTGGAGGCAGAGAAGGTGAGGATCGCCGGGGCCGCAAAGGGCTCACCGGTCCGGAAAGAAGAACAGCTAAAGGCCACCGGAGCTGCAAGAAGAGCTTACCGACCCCGAAAAAAATAGAGAGATAGGAAAGCGGTCAAGGCGGGGGTGCGATGAGTGTACCGTCCTCTAAAGAGAGTATAGAGAGCGGGCGGAGATGCAGAGAGCTTACCGACCCTGAAAAGAGAGAGAGTAGAGTTTGGCGGAGCTGTTACGAGCATATCGACCGGAGTGGAGGTTGGAGCGAGATAGAGGTAGGATAGGAAGAGGATGGCGGAAAGCCGGAGGGATTCGGAGGATGATGCTCGAGAGAGCGAGAAGGAGGCGAAAAGAAAACAACCTGAAATTATTTTTGGGTTACGAATGCACTCTTTACTCTCAAAAAGTGGCTTCTACAAAAAGTGTTAGCCGAAGGCGACCAGGGGACTGAGGTTACCCAACTGGTTGCCCGAGCAAGAGTCAGTGATCCCAGATCTGAAACGAGACGTGGTCCAATACTATGACACGTCTATATCCGTGTGAATATGGTAGGAGACGATGTAAATGCCTGGGTTGCGCGCGCAACCCATTTCTCTTCTTCTGAATTTGAAAAATCGAAGGTGCACGATTGCCTGTCGGAACACTTCGGCGGTTCTATTTATATCTCTATTTGCTTCGAAATAAAATGAAGAGATTGGGATTTTAGTATTTCCAGATTTCGATGCTGGGCTGGCGTTTCTCATGATTTGAATACTTCGCGCGCCTCTTTAATGCGTGTATTTTGAGGTTACGTTACTTCAAGTATAAAATATAAATTATATAAATATTAATACTATTATATATATGTATATATATATTATTAATTATACGATTATAATTATGTTATATTATAATAGTCTTATTTAAATCTTGATCCGCATTTGAAAGAAATTAAAGAAATTATTTTGTTAAAAATGTAACTATTTTGTTAAAAAGTCCTCTTTTCTATCAAAAATTCAACTACTTTGTTAAAATTTTCATTTCTTTTATTTGAAGGTTCATCTCTTTCGTTGAAAATACATTTTTGAAACTGACAATTAATCTATACCATTTTTGGTTAAAAAATCATGTATTTTGTTAACAATTCGTCTTTCTTTGTAGAAATTAAATTGCTTTATGGAAAATTTATACTTTTCGATTAAAAATTACATTTTTCGGTTGAATTATCAACTGTACATATTTTTTGGTTGCAAAGTCGTTTTTTTTTTGTAAATGCAACTATATTGTTAAAAATTAAAATCATAATTTTTGGTTGAAAATTCTATTATTCACTTAAAGTTGAACTACTTAGTAAAAAAATTAATTTTTTCTTATTAAGGATTCATAATTATAGTTGAAAATTCAACTATTTGCATTTAAATTAGG
>NC_046665.1:58677598-58679046 GCF_010883055.1 Belonocnema kinseyi
GGCCGGCGGGTCGCGGTGGCGAGAGACTGCAAGGGATAATGACCGGTCCCGATGTCCCCGTGTGTCTGCGGTGGACAACCTCGATCGGGGGAAATGTGTATCTCCCGTCCTGGATGAAACCCGGCAATGGGAGAGACAACGGAGCTATTCCATGATTACGGGCGCGACGAACCCGCGGGTCTGACGTTCCCGGTCCTCCTACACAGAGTTCCAGTAGCCGCCACTCTCTAACCTCGACGACCCCGGTCCCCCTCAGGCTGCCTGGTGGAGGTAGTGCTGGCGATGGCGTGGCAATGGCACGGACGGCGGGGGCTATATTTTCGACTTCTTCGACTTCTCTCCTAGATCGGCCGATGGTCGCAGCTTGACGAGCTGCTTCGTTTTCCCTCCGGAACTGCCGGCGGGCGGCGTCTAGCTCCTCCCGGGCGGCAGTTATCCGCCGTAAGTGTCGGCGGCGCGCGGCGGCGGTGCGACTCTCCCACAGAGCCTCTAACTCCCGTTGCTGCTGTGCATCTTCACGAATCCTGGATACGGTAACCGGTTCTCGCCGGTCGGCGGCGGTTCCGTGACGACGAGATTCTCGGGTGGAGGCGGTGGGCTGATCGACCGTAGCGTTTCGTCGGCGAGCGGCAGCGAATTGCCGTTGCCGTCGGCGGCGTTGAGTGCGCGAATTACAGCCTGCGCCACTTGTACTCTCTGTCATCAAGAGTTGTGCTGTACAAGTCACGCCGCAACCAACGCCGTTCTTCACTATTCGACCGGTGTCACCGAGCGCTCCACCAAAATTCACCCACGATCACCGGCACTATAAATTAATGGGGTAGAAAGGAAAAAGGAGTCTATACTCCGGCACTGAATTTACTAGGAGAAACACAAAAAAAGAAAGAAAGAGAAAACGCAGGAAGGTAAACTGACTGAGAACCCCGAGGGAACTCAGCGGCGGAAGCGAACGAGAAGGGTAGGTGAACTCAAGGATTGAAGACCGATTGGAAAGAAACTGTGGATTTATTTCACTCTTTTGGATACAGACGGAGAGGTCAGAGCGGTACTCTGGGACTCTCGGAGATCGTTGATCAACTGACTGGCGAGAGTCGCTCTCGACTCTCGGTGACCGAGCGCGGGGCGTTCCGTGGCAGTGGGACAGCGTCCGGCCCGCCGATTGGCTGCGAGAACGACAACGAAGTCGCAACCGAGCGGTGGGAGGCGTCAGTCAGGCCCGCTTGCCTCGGACCTTCACGCGTCGGCCCTATACTAACTTAGCCTAGAAAAATTATTTTCAACTTATAATTAGTATTAAAAATAGTAAGAATTATTTGAAAGTCGTGAAATTTGAACATTAATCCTATAACTAACCTAGCTTCATTTTTCCGAAGGAATCATGAAGCTAGGTGGAGCAGAAGAGGTCGTTCGGGTTTTAACTACATTTTTATTATTATTTCATTTGCAAA
>NC_046665.1:58679146-58707879 GCF_010883055.1 Belonocnema kinseyi
TGGAAAATTTACAGGGAATTAAGAAAAGCTGATATTTCTGTTTGAATTTAAATTCTTTAGGGAAAAGAATATTTTAAGGGTCGGTTGAGAATCTCGGCCTGGCATGCCATCGCTAGAGAAAGAAAGAAGAGAAACAGAAAGAGCAGTGAAAGGAAGGGAAGAGAGCGCGCATGGGAGTGAGAGAGAGGCGATGGCGTACGTGTTTGGCTCGAGGCAGATGTTTCCCTCTGGAATGTCAACACGGCTGACGCGCGTGTTGACAAACCATCGAAGCCAGACCGGGGAAATTTCCCAACCCATTAGAAATAGCCGATGACTCACCCGGGGGAGCAAACTCGTCCTTAAAAGAATCCGTGAAATCGCCATCTGGTCACGTAGGACCTTCACTCAAATTGCCCCTTTTTAGGAATTTTCGAGTGGAGGTCACGTAGACCTGATGCCTTTAATTTCACGGGTTCTCATCGCTATGTATTGACATACAACAATAGTTGAAATTGAAGAAATAGATATTTCTTTTATCGTTTTTCAGAATATGATTTTTCACTAAACAAAGGCAGATTAAAATACACTTCAAAAATAAAAATAAGAAAGTTCAGAAATGCATGCAGTTTTCTGTTCAGAAAATCCCACACATTTTTTAATGAAATTCGTGTCCACACCACATTCAAAGGAAAATTTAACAACGTTTTTATCATATGATTAGTCTTTTGAATGAAGTTAAGTTAATAACTTTTTGGCTTTTTCTCTTAAAATCCTCAAAATTGTGATTATAGCTTAAAATAGCATGAAAAGAGATGTATAAAGAAAGAACCTAGAGGACTTCAAATTTGGTTATTTTATTGGATTAAAAAAAATATTAGAAAAATTCGAGTCTTTTTAAAAGATGTTTAGGATATTAAGGAGTTTGGAAGATATTAACGAAAAATTGATCAATTTTGATCAAAAGTCAAAAATCGACTTACATAATATCTTTCGGAATTCCCTTAAAGCTTATGAAGTTTATTTTTTCGAAATTTTTGAAAATCTACATTTCCAAAAAATTTATGTTTAAAATTATATTTGAATCTCTTCCATTCTTCTAAATATTTCTTGAATTTACTAGATGATTTTCGTTTTTTTAAACTGTTTATTCTTATGAAATTGAAACATTTTGCTTTAAAATCTTATACACTCTTCTTTTAAATTTTGGGAAATCGTTTGATGTGTTTCAAAATCTTTTTGATTTTTTTTAAAGTACATTTTTGTAAATAAAAATTATTAAAAATTTTCAAACGATTATTAAAAAAATAATTCCGTTTTCTAATATTTTCAGACCTTTTAATCTTCTAATTTTTAAGAATTATTCAAATTTTTCTGATTTTTTTGAAAGTTTTAATTATTTTTTAATCGTTTCAAAATTTCTGAATATCTCGTAAACTTACTGAAATTCGAAAGCAAATTTTACAAACCAACATAAACAGAACAAAAAAGTGTTGATTGTGATTTTTAAAAAATTTTCTCTCAGAATTCATTCCATTCCATTTTTGGTTGAAAAATAATTTTTTAAATGAAAATCTAACTATATGCTTAAAAATTGAACTATTCTGTTGTAAATTCGATTGTGTGTGTTTTTAAAAACATTTTTCAGTTGAAAATTCATTTCTTCTATCGAAAATCAAACTATTTTAAAATTAAAACTTTTTAAAATAACTATTTAGGTCGATAATTTAACTGTTTTGTTGAAAATGAGATTTTTTGCTGTTGAAAAAAACATTTTTTCATACTAAAAATTTAATTGTATCATTTTTGGTTGAATTTTTTTGGTAAGAAATTGACCTTTCTCAGTCATAAATTCTTCTTTTTTGGTAGAAAATTATTCTTCTTGTTTAAAAATTCATTTATTTTAATCAAGAATTCATTTCTTTGGATGAAAATGCATTTTTCGTTGAAACTTCTTTTATTTTGTTATAAAATAATTAAAAGTTCATCTATTTTTTTGGAAATTAAACTATTTTGCTGAAAAATTGTTGGTTGTAAATTGATTTTATTAAATGAGAATGTAACCGTTCTTCGTTAAAAATTTATCTATTTTTTTAAAAAACATTTTTGTTGTTATTAAATTGATTTTGAAAATTTTGAATTTCTGTTTTCGGTAGAAAGTTATTGGTTTGAAAATTAAAATATTTGCTTGGAAATTTTATTTTTTGCTCTGGAATTTAAATATTTTGTTGAAACTTTGATTTTTTGGGGTTGATAGTTATTTTTCAACTGAAAATTTATCTATTCAATTTTTTGTTGAAACATTATAATTTTAGTTGAAAATTAATTTCTTTCGTTGAAAATTCCATTTTTTGTCTGAAAATTTAACTGGTCCATTGTTGATCGAATACTTATTTTTTTTAGTTTAAAATTCGTTTCTATAGATGAAAATTGAACAATTTTGTTAACACTTTTTTTTCTTCAAACATGTTCTTTTTGTAATAGATTTATCTTCTTTATTGGCGAATCATTCTTTTATAAAAATTCATTTGTTTTAGATAAAAATTAATTTCTTTTGTTGAAAATTCGAATTTATTTGGGTTTAAAAATTAATTTTTTTAACTGAAAACTTCAGTATAAACTACAATGTTTAAGTTAAAAAATGTATTTTTAAAAGTAATTTCTTAGGTTGGAAATTTAACTATTTTGTCGAAAATTTCTTTTTTATTTGTTAAAAATCCATTGTTTACTAAAAATATGACTAAGGCATGCAACACTAAATTTGAAACATTTTAGACCCAGAAGTCTTGTCTCCTATATCTATTTACATAAAGTCAATTATATTTGCCTCTTCGCAATAAGCACAATGGTTCTAAGGTAACTCGGGATTTCAAAACCTGAATAAATTTGAGGAGCAGCTAGATCGTCATTCGTGAGGTCGGGAGAGCTCGG
This sequence comes from Belonocnema kinseyi, assembly GCF_010883055.1. Lineage (NCBI taxonomy): Eukaryota > Metazoa > Arthropoda > Insecta > Hymenoptera > Cynipidae > Belonocnema > Belonocnema kinseyi. Next base: position 58,682,057 of record NC_046665.1, read on the forward strand.
GTTCTTGCTCGTACATTTTCGGCTTCACACGACGCTCAGCTTCGCAACATTTAAGAGAGCTGACTCACCGACACGCTACGTTTGAATGTGTCGCTCCCAGATGGGAGAGTGGTGGGGGCCGAAAAATCCCACGTTCTGGAGACACTGGCGTGAAGGTGGCCCAGAGCAGTGGGAGCGGCAATGGGCCCGCTGATTGGCTGCGAGACCGACAACGGAGTCGTAGCCAACAATGGGGGAAGCGCTGCCTCGAACGCATTGCCTCGGTCTTCATGGGTCGACACCGAAAATTCCTAAAATTAATAAATTTTCAAATCGAAATTAAAAATATATATAATTAATTTAAAAATACCAAATTTTAATAGTCATCTACGGTTTATCGTAGCTTCATTATTCACGAAGAATACTGGAGCTACGATAAATAGAACGGCCGTTAGAGTTTTCGCGTGCTTAATCGTTTATTTAATAATTTTTATAAGAAAGTTCAATAAAGAAAATGAAACTCCAATGGCTCTTCTACCCCGACTTACTTTATTCTTTGATTTCCTTAAATCTAAGGTTAATTTAATTAGAAAATTTGCCCTACAATTCTATTTCTAAGATCAAATAGAACTATGGTCTCATATTTCATTCTTAAAGCTATTTTGAACCTAAACAAACCACGCTAACCAGGTGAGGGTGGGGGGGAGGGGCATGATCCATTTCAATCTATGGTTGTTTGCTAATTAAATTCTTGAATTGTTTTACGTATATAAAAAGAAAAGGAAGGAAGATGTCCTTAATCACCCGTCGGGTCTAGGTTAACAGATGGCGACCTCGAGCTATAGGCTGGGTAGTTTTATTTCTTTTATTTATATTTAATCTATTTTCTAATTTGTTTTCTACCGTCGTACATTTCGAGGTGCCGGTTGAGCTCCCCGGTTCCGCTAGTGCGCTAGAGAGGAAAAAGAAGTGTTGAGAAAGCGAGAAGAAATATGAAAAGGAAAAGAGAGAAGGCGCGCGTTGGAGTGAGTGAGGGAGGCAGTGGCATACGAGTTTGAAGCCCGCCGCGATGTTTTCGTGCGGAACGAAAACAAGACGGCAGACTCGTGATATTTCGAAACTGGGGACCTTCCGGGCCATTGCGGCTACGCAGACACACGGTAGATGTGCCCAAACAATGCTAATGAGTTTATAAGGGGTAGGCAAACTCGTCGTCTGAATCTCAAGAATCCTCAATTTGTCACGTAAGACCTTCACTCAGAATTGCCTCTTGGAAAATTCTGAGTGAAATCGTGTGAACAAATTGCTGGATCCTTGAGGTTCTCATTCTATCATTCGACATATAAAACATTCAAAGATAAGAAAATATGATGGTTTTCTTCTGTGGTATTTTATGTACTGGAAAAATTACCTTTAAAGATATCCAACAAGAAGAATAAGTTATTTTGCATAAAAATAGAGATAGCTGTATAAATATAACCTCTTATTTGTTGACATTCTACTAGATACGGACTTTACGCAATGTTTCTACTACACCAATACAAGAAAAGTGCTTAGCGATCGAATTAATAATAATAACATTTAATGTCAATGAAGTTCTAAACTTTATATTTCTGTCAGCGAAACTTCCATTCTTTCGTGGTAAAAACTGTTTTCTCTATAATTTTTCTTTTGCAAAGTCAATTTTCAAGATTTTTCTAATAAGAATTATAAGAAAAAATATAAGCCTTAGAAAGAAAGCTGAAACAATTCTACGCAAAACTTAAAATTCTCATTCAGGACTACAGTTTAAAATCGATTTACAATTTTTATAACTTAATAAAACTAGAGTTTCTCTAGGGATAGTTGTGTGACGTTACCCCTTCCACAAGTCGCCGCAACACCAGAATCGGAAATACATAACGAAGCGCGAAACATTTGAATTATTCTTAAGAAAATGGTTATAAGTCATTATATATTTTCGTTTAGTAATTGTTTTGAAAATAAGCTTTTTTAAGGGTGTTGGTTCAATCCGACTTTGAATTTTTATTCTAAAGTTACGGCAATGATTCCATATATATTTTTTCCGAAGGGTTTGCGAAAGAAAGAAAAAATACTTGTCCAATATCCGAGGTTTTGCGAGATCCTTCAATCAATAAAATGTTGAAAAATAAAATAATTTGTTGAGGAAATGATTATTTTCCCGACAAATATGAATTTTGCGAAAAGTAAAAATCAGCGGGTAGCAGACGACAGCATTTGAACGGTTGGAATCCTTTGCTAATTTATTTATTTTTACTCACACTTCTGACATAAATAGAAGAATTCTAGAGAACTAACCATTGTCCAAAGGGTAGCAGCAAAGATACAGCTAGTCCGGTGGTTAATTACAAATACAGTTTCAAAATCACAGACAGGGCATGTCAATTCTCTCTGCTTTTTGCTCCATTTCGCAACGTTTTTCGCAAAATTTGGGGACACCATCATCAAGACCTAGCCTTTTGGACAATCGTTAGGTCTCTAGAATTCTTCTCCTATGTCAGAATTGTGAATAAAAAATAAATTAGCAAACGATTCTAACCGTTCAAATGCTGTCGTTTGCAACCCGCTGATTTATATCTTTCGCAAAATTCATATTTGTCGGGAAAATAATCATTTTGTCAACAATTTTTTTATTTTTTAACATTTTATTGATCCTAGAATCTCGCAAAGTCCCGGATATTCGACCAGTTTTCTTTCTTTTGTTCGCAAATCCTCCAGAAAAAATATACATGGAATCAGTGCCGTACCTATACAAAAAAAACGAAGTCGGATTGTACCAACACCCTTGATGAAGAATATAAAGAAAACTTGCTCTTCTGCGTCAACGAAGCTACGTTTGATACTTTCCAGGAAATGGAACAAATATTCATATCATTGCACGCGGCTGTAATAAATTGCACTTTCGCTTAAGAATTTGTAATCAAACTAAGTAAAAGAAAAAATACAATAAAAACACATAGTGTAGCAAGATCATGGCTATGTATAAAACTTACCAATAAGAATTTAGGTTTATAGAGTTCTAAACTTGAAAGAAAAACGAACTATCTTCTTTTTTAACAGCAATTTGTCTCCAATAAATACTTTTATAGTATAATGTATAAATTTGAAATGTAATTTCAGATAAAGAATCCCCTGAAGCAGGAATTCTCTGTCATATTTATTGTATAATTAAAAAAATTTTCATTGAAATATAATTCCAAACAAACCAGCAGTAAAAACTTTTTACTTTATTCATGTCATTTGCATTTGAGTTGTATCATAAATCCTCTCTCACATTCCACCTATTGTTCTAAAATAGATGTATTCGATAAAAAGTGTTTAGGACTAAAAAAAGATTACAGCCACCTATGGTAAAAAAGGGCTTTTAACCTCATAAAATACTTCTTTTATTTCTGATTTCTCAACTCTGTTTTGAAAAATATTACTTCAATGTAATCTTTATTTTGGTCTTCTCTATGATTGAATTACATTTATTTTTACTCGAAATAATTTATTCAAAGGGTGTTGAAGAAAAAACCATAACCTCAGAATTCAATTTCTTTACTTTACTTCACAAAAAATACAATTAGAAATTTTTCCCCATGTTTTGCCTCATTTAAATTTTTTTCGTAAAAATTGAAAATTTGTAGTATAAAATTTGATTTAGCCAATTAATTAATTAATATTATAAAAATTTATGTCATTAAAAATATTATTTTTTACATCTTAATAATTTTTAATGAAAAAATCTAAATAATTATTATTGTTATTCTACTTACTATCTATTAGATGTTACAGGCGTCATCAAACAGTCTTAAATAATACTATTTTTTTAACTGTGTATGAATAAGATTTTTCACTTTTCAAACATGATTTATTATTACACCTACATTATTATTTTTATTATATTTATTTACTATTCTATCAGTGCCTGAACATTAAATTTGACTTGAAAGTCGGGCCAATTTCAAAACATCCGATTCCGCTTTCGCGACACCAATCAGAACCGAAGTAAGTGGTGACACAACTCTCCCTTGAGGAACTCTGAATAAAACAAGAGCGACTCAGAAAGAAGATAACCATTAATCAGGAGCAGCAGTGAAAAAATAACGAAAGAACACGAACTTTAAAATCACAACTAGGGACAATTGTAAAGAACTACAATATCAAATTTGCGAAAGATTAATGCTTGCATCTACTTAAATATACAACATAAACTTTCGGACAACAAAAAACAAACTAAATTGAGTAAAAATGTTATAACTTCACTGTTAAAAATGTTTGCAATTTTAATCACTTTACACCAATTAAAAATAATTTTTGCAGTAATGTTTAATTCTAAATAATAAATCATTATATTTGTTTCCAGTTCAACATAAATTATACTGTGTTTCAAGTGGATAAGTTCAATTAAATACATAATTTAGGGACATAACCTAAAATCAGCAGTACTCGCGTAAAAATTCTGACATTAGCAGTGAATTTTGATGAAAACCCCACCCGTACGTTGCACTTTGATTATAAATAAGAATTTAGTCGATGAATTGTAGGTTATTAATTTATTTTTAAATGTTTGACAAGATCTGAATACATCAAAGTACTTTCAACTTTTATGCACTCTATTTTACTAAACATGTATATTATTTTAAAATATAATGGTATATTAAATTTACTACACGTATATACAAATTTCTTCCATTACATTTATTGTAAAATCACTGTAGAAATTTTTAACAGTGTTCGGACTCTAAAAGATAAATTTACTCATAGAGAAATCGAAACATAATTATCGAGTAGATTTGAAATTATTAAAGCAAACCTCAAGATAAAACAGCAGATTTGCAAACTTTTGTTTAAATGCCTACAGTTATATACTTGAACTCCCGTGGAGAAGGAAGGGTGTAACAGAATGGTTACCATAAAGTAAAACTCGGTATGGTCGTGAACGAAGGGGCTCAAGCGCCGCACCCGAGATGACACAGAACTTAACGAGGGATCCCGAAATCCTGGGCAACGGCGCACCCCGTCGTGAGTCTTTTCTGGTCGCTAGCCCTGTAAACGCTTGGCCAAGAAAGATCTTCACCCCTGCGAGGAAATTAATCGAACGTCAGCACCTGTCACGGGCTGACGGTCGCTCAACTACCCCAGTTCCGGCTTTGCTGTGATGTCTGATCTTCTACACCAGAACTATGACTTTCCAACCTTGAATTCTCACCTTGATCTTTGACGTTTGACCCCCGAAACTTCAAGACAGACCTCTTCTCGGACATACAATGAAAAAAAATTTTAGTGCGGCCAATTTAGCTTTTAAGATATAATACTTCTATTTTATTAGTTGAGTTAACCATTTTATTATTAGCTGAGACTAATCACTGAAACCAATATAATTGTTGTATAAACTTATAGAATGTCTTTATTCTCTACAAAAATAGAAGTGGTATTTCTTAAAAACTAAATAGTTGAAGCTCAACTAACAGTTTTTTTAGTGTATTTTTTATTATGATTCAAGGTAAATTATTTTTATAAGCAAGCAAATACAAGAAGCAGTCTATTTCCAGTCATGGAATTTGTTCCTGGAGTAGCTTATGCGCATGAAAGCAATTCGCCTTCATATTTTGGGCTTAGCTATCACCTAGACAAAGATATTATCCTCGTCTTTATCAAATATCGGTTAGGAATTTTTTAATTTTTTGCAACAAGGAATCTAATTGCACCAGGAAATTACGGAATGAAGGACAAAGTTCTTGCACTCAAGTGGGTGCAACAGAGTATTGAATCTTTTGGCGAAGGCTCGAAAAAGATTACATTAATGTGTAATTCTGCTGGCACCGGATCAGTCAGTCTCCATTAATATTCCAAATCTTCGAATGGTAAAACAATTAAATTGATTGGAACTTTGATTATAAAATTGTTTTTCAGCATGCTTATTAAAAAGCGTTGCGTGAAATATACAATTCAACAAATGAAAGACCATGGAATTATATTCTTTTTATTTTTACGTAAAAAGAAATTATTTTTGTGCCCAGTGGCTCCTGGTTCAATGACGTAGTCTAATACCTTGGCTCTCACCAGTGGAGGACTGGGTACTCAGAGGCGCGGCCGTAGACCCAATAATGGGGGCGACTCCTACAAAAAAGGTCATCGGAGAAAAGAAAAATCTGTTTATAAGAAGTATAACTTTTACTTTGACTGTTTCAATATAAATAATTCATTCTTTATTTTTTAAATATTTTCTTTACTAGAATACAAAACATGCATTAGGGAATTTCTTATGAATAATATGGGTGAAAAGAAATTGGAAAGCATTTTTTATTTTAATAGTATTACTTCTAGGAGTAGAAATGTAAATCGTGGATATTACTGGGTATTCTTTTGACTCTTCCCATTGCAATCTAACATATATTTATTTGTTTAAACACCATAAACTTTTTGGGGCGCCTTGGCATGGCTTAGGGGGCGCCAACCAAGAAGGGCGCAACCGGGAAACCCCGGCTCCGCCCCCATGTCAGTCCGCCACTGGCTCTTACCAGCTGCTAGATTAACACCAAAAACAGATCCGCCCACCTCTAATAGATACTGGAATAACATCAAGGCTTTTTATCACCTTTCTGTCTCAATTGTATAGGCACACACACAGGTTTATCAATTCATGGGACACAGGAACATCTACGATAGACCTCAACCCACTCTATCAATTGCCATAATATAAACACAGAAAAAATAAAGTGTTAGTATCAATTAACTGTACCTAATGCTTTGGGTGCAATGCTTCCGCTTCTTGGGGTACGAAATCAAAAACGTCATTTGACGTATAATCTTCTCGTTCGTAACTTCTTAAATACTTTTTAAGAATTGAAATAGCCATGTCTAATAGGTGTTTCGGTTAATAATGCCGATTTTTTCGCGGAACTTGGCCGTTTCTTCTTCTCGTTTTTTCTTTAATGCATTGTTTAATTTAATTAATTGATGTCGGTACTGTTTGCCAGTAATCATTTCAATAGGTTTCAGCAGTTCGTAGAACACATCTCCCCTATTATCCCACCAAATACGCAGCATAGCCTTCTTTCCATGAATATTTGCGCACTGGTTGTGACGTTGAAGGTTGACCTGGGTCTACCCATGATTTTCTTCGCTTTGAGTTGTCAAAATAGATCCACTTTTAATAACCTGTCACAATTCGATGCAAGAAACCCTTTCTTTTCTGTGTAGCTAGCAGAATTTCACAAATGGTTTTTTCGCCTTTCAATGTCTCTGTCTTTCAATTGATAGGGAAAACTCTCTACCTTCTGGACCTTTCCCAATCCGTGTAGACGTTCGGAAATGGTGGATTGAGCAACATTTAATGCATTTGCCATTCGCTTCAACGTTTTCTTTAGTGAACGTTATTAAACTTTCCCGCAAAACGGCTTTTTCAGGTACGTAATTCGACATTTTTAAAGCTTTCAAAGAATATGTTCTTTTAACAATGACAATCCAGAACAAACTGACTTTTAGTACCCGGCATACTTGGCATGTCATATCCCAATTTCGAGAAATATCTGAATCCGTACTAAGGTACAGTGAACACCGTTATAATCTTACCTGCAACAAAATGTATCCCCAAGTTTTTACTATGAACTTGAATTGTCTGAGCACATAGATTTCCTCTCTTAGAAAATATTTCTGCAGATAAAACTTAAGAGTAGATATAGAAAGGCAAGATTTCGGGACTATTGCTTTCTTTGTCTCTCCAAAGTCTTTTTTCAACCGAGACGATAGAAAAAGATACTCAGGTGAAAGTGAACGATGCAACACGATTCCCCCTATGGCAGGGATCTTTAGAAAAGGGAAAATTTTCCCTATTTACTCCAGATCCAGATATCTGGTTTCCACCCTTACGCCTTGTCATTCAGCACCAAAAACATTAGTATCACTTTTACACCTGAGTAGAGATTCGTGGTGGCGAAAACAAGACATTTGAATTTGAAGTAAATAGAACTACCTGGGTGTTAATTGAAGTATGCCGGTTTTACTCATAGATGTCGCTAGAGATATGAATTACATTTCTATGATTTGTCATCTATGTCATATTTTTCTATGGACAATAACCTTCCAAAATACACAATTCCATTCTGCAAAAATAATAGCATCTCAGTTGTGTACCTCAGTGAATAAGTCGAGTTTATTTACAATTAATTCGCATTTGCGGCATTCGTTGCTTTTCTTATTTCATCAAAATAAAAAAGCAGTTGAAGCTCATCGATTGCTGGTAGAAACTTATGCTGAACATGCTCCAGTGATTAGAACATGTGAGACATGGTGTCGTCAATTTAAAAGTTGAGATCTCGATTTAAAAGACAATGAACATCCTGGTGTAGCAAAAAAGTTCGAAGACGAGGAATTGCAGGCGTTATTGGATGAAGACCTAACCCAATCGCAACAGTAATTGGCACAATCACTAAATGTGACCCGCGGAGCAATTTTTAAACGTTTACAAGCCATGCGAAAAATCCAAAAGTATGGAAAATGGGTATCACACCAACTGAACGATAGACAAATGGAAAATCGAAAAACCATTTGTGAAATGCTGCTTGAACGGTTCGAAAGAAAATCTTTTCTCCATCGAATTGTCACGGGAGACAAAAAATGGATTTATTTCGAGAACCCGAAGCGAAAAGAATCATGGCTTTCATCTGGTGAGGTCGGCTTATCGACTCCAAGGCCAAGTCGCTTTGGCCGTAAGACAATGCTCTGTTTTTGGTGAGACCAGTGTGGTGTGGTGTACTTCGAGTTATTAAAACCTGGTGAGACGGTGAATACGGATGGCTACCGACAACAAATTATCCATTTAAATCATGCGTTGATCGAAAAACAGCCGGAATAGGCCCGAAGACATGGCAAAGTTACCCTACAACATGACAATGCACCGTCATATACCGCTAAAGTGGTGAAGAACACATTAAAATCATTGAATTGGGAAATATTATCGCACCCGCCGCACTCTCCAGACCTCGCCCCGACCGACTATCACCTTTTTGCACCGATGGGATACTCACTCGCAGAGCAGCGCTTCGCCAATTTTGAAGAAGTCAAAGAATGGCTTGTCGAATGGTTTGCCTCGAAAGAGGAAAAGTTTTTTTTGGAATGGTATCCATGATTTGCCTGAAAGATGGGCAAAAATGTGTAGAATCCAATGGTCAATACTTCGAATAAAAAATTTTTGAAATTCCCTTGAGGATTAAGTGTTTTCTTGATTGAAAAAACCGGCTAATTTCAACTAACTTGCTAAATTTCCACTTGCTGAAGAGACCTGCCCTAGGGTGTTTCCCTTATAAGAAGGCCCTGAATAACCGCATAAGAAATTCCCACCCGGTTTTAGCATCGAGGTAAACACGATCTGTATTTAGTGACAGATACATTTTATTCCTAATCATCACGAACGTTCATACTCTCCAGTTCGCCAACATCCATCTTCTCCTTTCGCTTCTGAATTAATACTGCGCATGTCCATTCAATTGCCACCCACCATATTCGAGATTAATATCGCGGCTCCGCACGTCTTTTCCACAAGAAAAGTTACGCGTTTACTCTAAAAGTTTTAAAGAAAATCTCATTTTTCCTTTTTGGCATAACAGTGCGCAGAAAACACTATCGCGGACTCATCTAACAAACCGTTTAATCGCCGCTGTTCTAGATAATGGCATGGAACCTTCTAAGCATGCTCTCGGCTAGTTTATCGGCATATTCCGAAGGTAGAGAGCGCCATCCCTCCTTTATTTGTCGAGAGAGCTACTTCAGGGTAAATACACGCTTTCCTGCAAGTTTCCTCTAAACCACGGCTGGCTACGTCAAGCACGTGTTAGCTACCACGACAAGTGCATGGCTGCCACCAATTTTTTCTGTTATTTTTTTCTTCGTTTTCCAGGAATCGAGCGAAGGGTTACGGTCACGGTAAATTACGTCTCGTCGTCGTTCACGCCGGGGGGACTGAACATTTTTACTCGAATTTCCAATACATTTAATTTCCAATTTCAATTTTATTTTTAATTGAGAAAGTGAATCAAATTTACCTGCAAATTGGAGCTGTCATAAAAGTTTTAAAAAGGAGGACAAATTTGGAAAATTTTGAATGAAAATTTATTTAAAAAAAGAAAAGCGACTGTCGCTTTCAAACTTCAAAGCTTTCATAAAACAATTTTTAAATATAGGAGATTCAAGAGTTTAAACAATTCCAGTAGAGAGGCGTTGAAATTGAAAATTTAATTGAATATTTCTAATTAAGCCTTCTAAAATAAGCCACATTTAAACTTTTATTTAATTAAAAAAGTACGATTGAATGTGAAAATTGATTAGACCAGTTTTTCTAAAATTAAGAAATAAATTCACCTTTATTTTCACAGTTTAAAATGAAAAAATATTTGGATTTTTAGAATTCAATTCAATGTTTAATGTTATCAATTTTTAAATTTTGAACTTACACGGTAAGTGCCAAATCCTCAATTTTTTCCCTATTATAAGTTTAAATTTTGCAATTAAAATTGAAATAGTTGAAAAAATTTTTAAATGGTTAATTTCTGAATGATTATAAGTACTGAAAGTAATCAAAATTTTATAAGGGTTTAGGTACAAAAAAAGTGTTATGGATAAAACAATTGGCGACTAATTTTTTTCAGATTTAGATGGATCTCGGATTTTGAAATTTTTCCATTTTGAGTGATAACAATGAAGGTAAATTTATTTTTTTATTTTGCAAAATGTTTCTGCTCAAATTTTACGTGAGGTCCTACTTTTTTAATTTAATAAATATATAGATTTCTATAAGTTCAGAAGCATTTACTCTAAAATATTCAATTTAATTTTTAATTTTAATTAGACAAATTTCAATAGTTTCGAATTAAAATGTATTGAAATTCACAATTTTTCCATTTAAAATCATTGAATTTTAAATTCTTTTAATTAGAAGTAATACAATTTTCATCCACTTAAAATTTAAGTGATGTAATGAATGAAAAAATGAATGAAAAAAATGAAGTGCTGTAATGCACGCGCGCGAATTGAATTTATCACTTTTTTCACTACTTCAAACACGGCTTTTATATTTAAAGTTTTCCCGCATAATACTTCTTAGTGTATTATGCAATGGAAAGATAAAAAACGTGGAAAGTCTGCGTCACGTAAACATTATCCACTGAATCCTGTCATTTTTCTTGTCATTGACGGAGCACCGTCTGTTGTTATCGCGACCAGTTTGGCCAATGGCACTTCGTGTGCTAGGATTGAATTTTTTAGCGAAAGATAAACATCCAATCCAGTTGTTTTCCCCGTTAATGGAATCAGCTCTAGCAGCTCTTCCTGAAAACTGCCATTTTCAAGTACGAAGCGAATCATCGCAACTGACTGAGCAGTATCAGACTTATCTGTCGATTCGTCTGACTTGAAAAACAAACCCATTTTTTTAAGTCAATATTAAGTTGTTCGTGAACATTATCTGCCATAACATTCACTCTTCTCGTGACTGTGGCAAGAGAAAGATGCGTGTTTTGCACAATGTTCACAAAATCTTTTCGGTTATCCTCATCTGGAAACCACCTAGTAGCTGCTTGAATAATGACATTTTTTATGAAATCACCGTCTGTGAAGGGTTTCATAGCTTTCGCAATTTGGAAGGAAATATCAAACGACGCTAAAGTACAATCATGGGGATTAGTACTCACAATATCTTCATTTTTTAATCTTCCCACAGCGTTGAGAATATTCAGCTTTCAGTGGTTGTAACTTTTCTGCACGCAGTGCACTTCCTAAAGGATGCGAATGATTAACATCAGCGTGGCAGGTATCAAAATGCCTTTTCAGATGTTGCTTTTGATTCATCGAGATCCTTTTTCCACAAAGCAGGCAGTAACATGTTTCTTTATCTATTCCAATCTGAAATATCTCTCTTTCCCACTCGTTTGAAAAACTATAAGTTCTTTCTCATTTCTCAATCTTCTTTAATTGTTTTTCCGGAATTCCCGCCTTGGTACTATCTTCAAAAACTGAGGCTAAACTAGAACTGGAACCATTACACTCCATGCTTTCACTTTCGAGTAATTAAAGAAAACTTTAAATAATTAACCGTGGTCTCGTAGGGTAGTTGACTAGTTATCGAAACAGAACTGCACTTCGAAAACGGCACTGCCAGACTGAATTCTCTCGCAAAATTGTTTACTGCAGTACCTTTAAAGTTGGATACCCTTTATCTTGTCATCTTGGGTCTCAAGATATGGCACGACTCAGCTTTGAAGAGCTTGAAAGTTTGAAGAGCTAAGTAGCAAATCTCTTTTCGAAAGTTGAAGACAAGAACAATTATCGCAGAGCTGCCGATAAGGGGTATATGCGTAGCCCGTTGGGTCCTGGTGCTTTTCTTTCAGTTTGAGTAAAAATAAGAGATAAAATATGCGAGTTTCGAAAGTGTGCTCAAATTAACTCGGTTTGAAAAATTTAAAACTAGGAAAAGTGCTTAAATTTTTGTTAATTCATATTGGTTATAATTTATTATCAAAAAAGAATTGTAAAGCATAATTTAAATTCCAGTTGGAACAATTTTTATTAGTTAAATAAAAATGTCGTAAAATATTTCGTTTATTTGGACCTTTAGAACTGCAGTTACATGATTGAAAACAGGAGTCAAGGTAACAAAAAAGAAACTGGATTTTCCCACTTTTCTCAAAAACAATTTATTTTAGAAAAAATATGCTCAAGACTGAAAATTAGGTTGGAACAATGAGAACAAATTTCATATCTTACGAATACCTTATCATTGAACGGTTTCCTGTTGGGTTACTTATAACGTGTATAGAATTTGAAATGTATAGAATAATGTACAAGGCACTTAAAAGGGAAAGCATAAAAGCTGTAAAAATTAAAAATCATTTTTTGACCGCATAGAAAAACTTTTTCATGTTGAAAATATGCTTGCGAAAAAATAAATTCCCGCTGTGCTGAATAATTAATAATTTTTAATATTAATAATATATTATAATAATAATATAAATAATTTGTAGAGTTTTCAGGCATAAGTAACATTCACGAATTTTTTATTAATTCAGAGATAATATTTTTTATTCTATTTTGACTCTGTACATCCGCATGATGTTAATCGACTCATTAAAGTTTTATATACCCGTTGCAAGGGGCCGAAGAAGGGAATCTTACAGTGCTAAAGCGTTTTCAATTTGAACCATAATTATTTAATTATCTTAATAATTAAATCATTTTCAATTGTAATTCTATGAATTAAAGAATTTTAATTTGCAAATCTTCGAAATTGCAGATTTTTCATTTTTAAATATTAAACGTCAAACTTTTCCAGAAAAAGTTCCCAAGTACAGATGTTAGAACAGATAGAATTGAAAACTTGATTTTTGATTTCTGAAATCATCAAAAATCAACAATTTTAATTTATGAATCTTCAAATTTCAAGAGATTTCATTTGTACTTTTTCGAAATTTAAATTCACAATCTTTTAAATTAAAGAGTTTTTTATTCTCAGAATTTAGAATTACAAATTAGGTAAGTTTTTTGTTTTACAATTAGAAATTCTATCATTTTTACAATTTTTATTTGAAATTTCTTAAGTTTGCAATTCTTAGAACTAATAACTTTGACTTATCTTTAAAATCATTGAAATATAAGGATTTCAGTTTAAATATTTTTAAGATCAAGCAGTTGTCGATTGTAACTCTTGCACACTACATATCGGCCAATTGTCATTATTTTAAAATTCAAGAGTTCTTGCTTTTGATGATTTGCAATAAAAAATCCTTTAATTTAAGTTACTTACTTTCAAAATTTCTTTTTTTTGGTAGTTCTGAAGTTGAAAATTGCCATTAATACCACGAAAAACATTCTTTTATCTGTATTTAAATGTTAATTTCTGTCTTTATTTCTAGTTCTCGCTTGCATAAAATCTTATATTAAAATGAAATATGCAAGTTACTGAAAGTAAATTGAAATTGTATTTAAATTAAAATTTAATAAAAGAGGAGGTAGACGTTTTAATATTTATTTAAATGTATGATTAGTTGTATGTATTTAATCTCGCCCTTTTACGGGTTTGAGCGCCTCCGCTCCCTGTGCATATCTTTACAATTCCATCCTTAGTCTAACTTAACTACTACTTATATTCTACTCTTTCGCATCACGTAGGATAAACAATAGTAACAGTAGTGATATTAATTCCTAAAATGAGCGAGCTTCCAGGGCTTCCGTTTCCTCTTACCATAAAAAATGCTTTTTCCACGATATTGAAAACAACTTTCGTTTTTACTGTCCCTTTTCAGGATCACCCGTTCGGCTCTGCCCTACTCCCTTTCTTTCCCTTACTTCTTCCAATTTCTTCATCCACATCACTTCCTGTCCACTGCCATCCAAGATTCATCTTACACACTCATCCACACTCAACTGTCCCTCTTCCCCTCCTGTACATCTCTCTAATACATGTGCCCATGACTCCATTTCGTATCCACATACTCTGCATAAATTCCTCATGTACCATCTATTGTACCTCGACTCTATAATCTTTGTCCATCTCTCTTCTCCTTGTTTAACAAATAGCTCTAACTCTATGCCCTGCCACTCATTTTTCTCCTTTCCTTCTCCCATTTTAAATTTCTCACATTACCTCTCGCTTCATTATTCCGAATTTCACCGAAACATGCTTGTGCAACTCTACTTCCCCCTCCCCCTTTTAGCTTCTCTTCAAACCTCCAGGCTCTCTTAATTTGTCTAGTAACCATATTTTTTCTTCCTAACTCTTCTTTTAATATGTATCCTGGGAAATTCCAACTAACCCCAATTAAACACCTCAGAATTCGCTCATGCATGCTCTCTACTTTCCTATGTTCCTTCCATCCCCAGATCTCCACACCATAACACAACACCCCCCACACCAACGCATCAAACAACCAGATCCTCATTCTCCAATCGTTCTTGAACCTTCTCTTTTCTGTACCCCATACTTGGCCCATTACTTTACTCGCACATTAAATTCTTTTCCTCACCTGCAGCTCGTTTCCCCCTTCTGCCTCAAACCAAAAAACCTAGTTAACAGAACTCCTCCACAAATTCCACTTTTTGTCCGTTCATCTTCCAAACGTAATTTATTTTGGTCTTTCTATTTCTGAAACATATCACCTTTGTCCTATCTACGTTCACCGTCAGCTCTTTTGTTTTCCCACATACTCTTTGAAGATTCTCATCATTAGGTTCATCCCCTTCTCATCATCTGCTAATAGAACTACATCGTCCGCGTATGCTAGAGAGTATAGTTTGCTATTACTTAAAACCATTCCTCCTTTCCCTTTCTCCTTTAGCTTCTCCTCTAAGTCTGCCAATAGGATACTAAATAGTAATGGACTCAGCGGGCACTTTTGCTTTAGACCTTGGCCTGTCCAGAGAACCTGCCCTTTTTTCTTTTCTATTTTCACCCTAATCCTGGTTTCAGTAAAAATTTCCTTTATCCGCTCCACCAATTTTTCCTCTGCACCCCTCTTTTTCATTGCCTGCCATAACACTTTTCTGTTCACTGAGTCAAACGCTGCTTTGAAATCTACGAACAAAGCGACTAGTTTCCCTTTCTTTCTCCCAAAATTTCTGTTAACTAAATAGTTAAGTATGTAGATGTTGTCTATAGTTCCCATTCCTTTTCTAAGTCCCGTCTGATTATGTGGGATACTTTTTTTTTGTTCTACCTGACTCTCCAACATTTTTCTTAAGATTTCTGCATATATTTTATAGCCGACTGACATTAGAGTGATCCCTCTGTATTCCTCTACGTTCTTTCCTTCACCTTTCTTGACAAGCGGTACCACCAGTCCCGTCGTCCACTCTTCCGGCTGACCTTCACCTTTTCATACCTTGTTGCAGATCTTCCACATCCCAACCTTAATCCCTTCTCCTCCAAACTTCATCGCTTTGCTCTCTATCCCATCTTCACCCGTCGCATTGTTTCTTTTTAACCTATTTATTGCCTGATCCACTTCTTCTCTTGTTACCTCGTTCCCTTCCTCCATTTCTCCTTGGACTATCCTACACTTTTCCCTTTTGATCTTATTTTGCTCTCCCCCTAGTAGACCCTTAAAATAATCCGTCCATTCTTCCATTTCTATTTCTTCGTCAACGCTCTTCCTTTTCCCTCTATCCCTATTTATCACATCCTACACCCTACCTTTTTGACCGCTTTTTCTACTTCTGCTTTATATTCTTCCTTTCCCCTTTGTCTTTTTATTTCCAGCATCTTCTCCTGTTCTTTTTTCCTCTTGTGATACTCCACCTTCTCCATTTTCCCTCTTTACCATTTGTTCACACACTCTTTTATTCTCTCTTTACTCTTCCAGTATTCCTCGTCCCATCAGCCTTTCTTTTCTCCTACTCTTTCTTCAATAGTACCCAGCTCATCCTTTAACTTTTCAATAGACCCCTTCAACCTTTCAATTAACGAGTCTATTCCCTTTTTCCTTTCTCCCTCTGCCGCGCTTACTGAAGCCTCTTCTTAGTATAACTATGACCGGGAAGTGCTCGGACCCTATCTCATTCCCTACCTTCATACTCCCTATCATATGCCGCATTCTTTCTTCAGCCAAGATGTAGTCTATTACTGTTGATCCCTTTCCTATGAATGTGATCTCCCCTTCCTCATCTCCTTTCATATTGCCATTGCATATAAACCATCCTGTTTCTCCTATCATGTCTAGTAACTGTATACACACACCACCGCTATTTCTACTTTCCCAATTATAATTTTTCTTATCATTGTTCCATCCTTGTTCTCCATGTCTCCATCTTTTCTCCCTTTTACTGCTAATTCTTTTTTCACCCCTGACACCATGCGGCCCATCCCTCTCCCTTTAACGTGTTCTTTTCTTGCTTCTTGCATTGTCCACACATAACCTTTCGGTAACAGCTTTTTTATTCCCTTCCAGTCCTTCCAATCTGCCCAAGTTTCACACATCATAATCACATCCCACTTTTCTAACTCCTCCCAAAATCCTTTATTCTTGTTCTTCAAATCTGACACATTCCCCTTTTCCTATCTACCCAAGCCCTCTGCTCTATTTGCCATCACCTTTTCCTCTCTCTCCATGTCAGATCTTCAATTCTTTCCCTTCTTCCTCTCCATAATTATTTTCCCTCCATAATTTTATTTTTGTCCTCCTTGCTCCCCACTTTTACTAAAAACATTCCTTCTTTTCCTTCCTTTGTCCCTCCTATTCTCTTGACTCCTTCTACCCTTACCTGCGCTCTAATATCTCCAAAAAGATTTGTTATTTCCACTTCTCCTGTTTCACTCTCCACTTTTAATCCCTTAACTGCTATGTTATTTTTCCTCTTTGCCCTTTTTTCCCCTTCTAATCTTCTTTCGATCTCACTGAGTCTTTTCTTCACTCTTCCATTCTCACTTCGGACGTTCTTTTCATTCCCTTTAACTATTTCGTCATTTTCTGTCTTTTCCCCCTTATGCTCATTCCTAATTTCTAGACTGGATACCCATTCTTACAACTGATTTATTTTTCTAGATCTCTGTTCGTCAACCTCTCTCTATCTATTCTCAATGCTCTCTAGCTTACCCCAAACCTAGACTTTCTCCTCCTTCCATCGTTTATCCCATTCTTCCCATTTTTCTCTTACCTTTTTCACTTACCACCTTACATCGTTTCCCTGCCTATTCATATCCCTATTCATGTCATCCAATCTCTTTCTTGTTTCCTCTCTAAACCCTTTAATGAGAGCTTCGAATTTTTCAAGCATCCCCCCATCCCCCCTATCTCTCTCTGGTGTTTTCCTTTTCATTCTAACTCTCTTATTATGCTGGTCCCTTTCTACCTCATCTTCCCCAACCACTCTTTTCCTTTTTTCCTCCCCTTCATTGCTAGTCGCGCTTGCCTTTTTTTGCCATTTGTCCAGACTTCTGTTTGAACCCTCGTTGCCTAGCTTGTTAAGGCGCTGTAAATTTGAGGGCCTTCCGCGTTGCTTGCCCGCACCTGAGTCCGCTGCCCTCCCCACCCGGGTCGACTTCTCGGCACTTTCATTACCGCTGCTGTCACTGCGATCAACGTCATCCATCCCCACTTTTCCAATACTTTCAGCAACGTCAGCTGTTGCAGCCACTACGGTTTTCTGCTCTGTGCGATCGTCCAGTAACTGCTACCTCCTGACGCCAGTTCGTGGACTTCGCGTCGTCGGCATCCTGCCTCACCTGAAGCTCCTTGACGTTTCCTGCCTTTATCACCTACCTCTTGCCCCCTGACCAAGCAACTATTTTTTAACTCCTAACTTCAAAAACTTCACATGCTCCAAATTTTCATTTCAAACCACTCACTTTCACCCTTCACACCTTCGCCTTCACTCACCCTTCTTCCTTTACACTGGATTTCCGCACTTTCTGCCTTTTCTGCATCAACTCACCCATATTTCTTTCATCAAATCCAAAAATACACCACTTGACAAAAAAGAGTTCTTTCGCGATCGGTACCGGAAACGGAAGCCAAATGCATGATTAGTTATTATATTTAATAGCACTTTTAATTGAAACATTCATTTTATTTTGATAATTACTCCTAAAAATAATTATATTCAACAATAAAAATAATAATGATTCTTTTTCAATAGTATTACATAAAATTATACTCATTGATTAAATTAAATGAGAACAAAAATGAATTGAAATTGTTCCCGTGCAATAGGACCAAAATCGTTTACAATAAATATATAATTGGAGAAAGAAATCTGCGTTAGGATAAAAAATACTTGTCACTGAAACCTGTACTTCTTATTTTAATTACAAAAACTGATTTTGATCTTAATATACTCACCTTCTATTTAAATTGAATTTTTATAGTTTAAGTAAAATAGAATTTGAGTTGTAGAATTTGACACTTGTCCATTTAAATTTTTCTTATTCTTTATATTTCATTCAAGAAATAATAAAATTTGCCACATTTTTATATAAAAATATTTTTATTTTCGGTAATTATTATAAAATTTGCAACAAAATATAGCAATTGCTTAATTCCCTCCACCTTTCAGGCATTATATTAATTTTTCTTATTAATTTTGTAAAAACCTACTAATCACTAAGTATTAATAGATAACATTGTCATATTATAGCTACATCTTATTTCAATAAATATTTATTAAAGAAATTTGAAAAATATTATCTAAACATTTTATCATCATACATTGTATCAACTCTGTGAAATATATAAATATTATTCAATAGAACGTTTATATTTATTTTTATATTATTAAATCAAAGGCTGATATATTTTTTTCGGATTGTATTTCATTTTTGGACAGGTTAGAAACCAGTCAAATGACAAGATTTATTAGGGCCAGTTCGACCTAGTCTTTTGACTGCCACTGGGAGCCAATGCAGCCAATGGCTGCCTTTTGGTGAGCCCTGCTCTACACGATACTTCAAACTTTTTTTTTATTTACATCCGGAGATTTTGAAGCTCAGTTCAGAGTCGTGATGCTATTTTCCGCTTTCTAACACGTGCAGAGGCGACGGCGCGGCGATGTTTGGGGTCATTGCATCGTTCACCAGCAGCAGACCAGACACGTTTTATGAGAATTCATACCCAAAAGGACGCTTCGTCCGTAGAAAATACATTGGACCAATCGCGATTAACATTTTCCGAAGCCCACGCTAAGCGTGTTGCCATGTCAACCTCTGAGAGCAGGGGTTTCTGTCTCGTGAGACGGTACTACCCTTACAGCTCAGCTAATCTACGTCTTCTGGTGTTTATACTAACGTGTAATCCCTTCTCCGCCAGCTTAGCTTTGGCTTCACGCATTCTAAGATTTGGGTTGTCCTAGAACAGTGCAACGATCATCGTATCCTCCTGACTGCACGTTGCTCATTTCTCTCCTCTTCCTGGCAGATCATCTTCAGTTTTCGTGTCCCTATGTAGTCCTACCAACATCTGCACTAGGTTCTTAGACTTTTTAAGCACTTTAGCCGCAGCTGAGTATAAAAGAAGTGGTCCATGTCCATGGGTGCACAAAAAACAGCTGTGAAACGTGTGGTGTAGGTGGAACTCATAGCTCAACGTTGTGTAATATCCAACACTTCGAACTAGACTAAAGCGAATCGGTGGTTACGCTGTAGCACGTCGAATGTACAGTCAGGATATAAAATAAAGCGAAAAAATCTGACACTTCGAACGAACAGTGAGGCCATTAGAGAAAGAAAGAAATCTTAAAAACTTTCCAAGAAAACGCGTATCCTTTTTGTGGAGCAGACTGTACCTTTCTGACCACCGGCAGCTGAATTAATTTCGCCAACGGCTCTCCTCCCCTTATGCACACCAGCTGCTGGAATAATACCGCGGATGGTTCATCTTCCTCTATATAGCTGCTGGATTGAAACTGGCGCTCCCCTCTGCCTTATCACCCACTGTAGGTGGAACTGATCCTGCGCAGAGCGCCCATCCTCCGAAAGCTGCTGGTTAACAACCGTGGCTTTCCGTTACCCTTTCGTCCACCGGCTGCTAGATTAATCCCACGGGCGGCACTGCACCCCGTACAGCTTCTGGATTATTACCGCGGTACTTCACTAACTTTGCACCCATCGGCTGTTGTATTCATAACACGAACTGCGTCCCTTTCGGAGGAGCTGGTCACTGAGATTTCATGAGCCTCCCGATTTACGGAAGTCCTTGTAGCTGTGAGTATAAATCTCTGTCGTTTACTACGCTATCGCTTGGTTAGTCCCGGTTAGTCCCACTTAGTCTAAGTTAGTCACAAGAAGTCTTTCTCCCATTTAGTCTCTGCTTTCTCTTACATCATCTCTACTTTTTCGCACCGCATCTCTGTTTTTACCATCTCATATCTGCTTTCTCTGGCCGGTCGACGCAGCACTGGTGACTTACTGCGCAAATTACTTTTTAAGGGAGTCTCAGACTACCGTTTACAATTTTTTCAAGTTTTTAAGAGTCAAAGCCGTTGAGTTTGACCTGGTAAGGGAAATAAAGTCTACACAAAATATGTATTTCATGAAGACCTACGACTTTTATTCAAATAATTTTTCAATACTACATTAAATCTAAAGGTGTTGCTTGAATCTTCAACAAAAATATCCAAGATTTTAATGTCTTTTTAAATTAGTAGAGGTTTACGTATCCGTTGAATACCACTGCAGTGAAATGGATACCATCAGATTTCGTATGAACTAATAATTTTGAAGTAAATTTTTATTCCGGAAAAATATTATACGTATTCACTTTCTTTGCAAAAAGGAAATCAATAGGCCTATAGGTTCTTTCATTTTTTAGATCATATTATACACAAGGCCCGAATGCGAATAGAACTATAGAAAATTTCCATCCTGAAAGTTTGATTTCAGGTCTGTTTAATCAGTACATTTTTTAAGTGGGAGCACACTTTGTCCTTGGAGCTATCGAAGAAAAGAAGATTTTGACCTAGACATAAGAAAAATTGCCAAAAACGTTGGTTGTAAAAAGGAACATTCTAAAGACCCTAGTAAATGTCTTACGGAAATTGTTGTTGATGATTTGTTGAATGCTATGAAATTAGTTCAATCAGAATTTGCCAGTTTAACCTGGAGGCCAACGGACGAGATAGAATAAGAAGATGCGTTTCCCAACTGATAGTCCTCAGAATTTAATAGCACAAAATAAAATGAAAAATCTTCTGTTATTAGTGGAACGGTTACTATTGAATGACTCGAGTACACGACAAGTAAGCTAAATTTCCAATAAGTAACATCTGTAAAACAAAAACGTTATTATCTGTTTTAATTTGCTGAAAGTAAATCTTATCAATAGCATTATATTATTTAAGCCCATCGTCTACTGCACTACAGACTTTTTACAACAACCGTCTTAATGCAAATGAAATTATTGAGGATTATTATTTTAAGAAATCCAATTTAACTAAAAATGAAAACGAGGTATGTTTACGGCATGGCAAACTTTTGAAGCTTCAATATCCGATATAAATTTCATTGCGTACATCAGCGCTCTCAAATTTGTAGCGCTTTTTCATTTGTTCTCCACGAATTAGCACCTTTTTCTTTGGTTTCTCTGAGATGAAACCTTGTCATTTGGACGCGTTGAATTACTCGTATACTTATTTTTATATAATCGGAGCTATAACTAGAATGTTGCCGATGGTAAAACAATGCTAGTAGTCCGCTGGACCGCACGTTCATTCGAACTCGAAATCCAGTGTAATCTGATTAATCTCGAGTGCACCAAACTCTAGCTTTCAGTCACCCCGTTTTCAGCCTTCCTAGAACTGCTAGCTCACGCAGTTTCTTAGGGGAGTGGGGCGAGAGCGTAATCTAGCTATTCAGAAGTAATTTAGGTAACCCCAATAAGTAAATTGTAAGTCAGAGTTTTGGTAGAAAATTCACCTCTTTGCTTGAAAATTCAACTATTTTTCTAGAAATTCATGTAACTTGTTGAAAAAAAAATTGTTGTAAAATAATAATCTTCTAGTTTAACACTTTATCTTACAAATTGAAAGTTAGTTTTTTCACTAAAAAATCAAGTTTTTAAATAAAAATTTCACTGTTCCTTTTTCTATTATAAATTCATATTTTTTAGTTGAAAATTCATGCATTTTATTAGAAAATTTTATTTTCTGATGGGAAATTAACCTTTTTGGAATAAAATACATCTAGCGGGTTGAAATGTAACTAATAACGTAAGAGGGCAACGTAAACCGGTGGGGCAAAGATGACTTTTCTCATATCATCGCTATTATTTATTAAAAGAAAAATTATACGGGAAACAGTTTTTACCACAAAAGAATAGAAGATATCCTGACAGAAATGTAAGGTTTTTAACTTTTATGACAGCACTTACAACATAAAAATTTGATATTTTGAGAGATAAAACAATATCACACAATATGATTACAATAATTAGAAATAATTCAAGTCCAAAATATATTAAATCTCATGAATAAGTGAGGCCGGGTTAGGGGGGTAGGCCCGACAAAAATAATATTTGAAATTGCTTGGGTGATACACGTGTCACATGTTTCGCCGATAAATGATCGGCAATGTGGTACACCCACTTATCTTGTGGGCGACATGAAAGAAATTATTGAGTATTATTATTCCCAATCCGGTCCGTTTCTAGTATAATGACAACGATAAAGAGGTTATATTACAGCTATCTATTTTTACTTAAAATAACTTATTCTTCTTGCTGGATATGTTTAAACGTAATTTTTCCAGTACATAAAATACCACAGGAGCAAACCATCATATTTTCCTATCTTTAGATGTTTTTATTTTCATAAAATACTACAGTCGGCTTTTCCCTAAGATGGATGGAAAGCCGACGAAGTACAGCTTGTTAGAAATAATTAAATTATCAAATAATTGTTTTGTTCATGTGATTCATACTTATAGACATATGGTATACAATCATGTAGAATTCAAAATGAGAAAAAATTTAATTTTGAAAAAGTATAGAACCCACACCTTATGACAGACATACGTTATGAAATGTTATATTGCTTCACTAATAGTGTTAGACACGCCTTCACGAGGAAATCAATGTTTGCATGATCAGTTTTAAAACCTTTTGCCGACCATGTTTTTTCAAGTCATCCTGCGAACATTGAGGTTTACATGAAGATACGTGTGTAACATTGCGAATGATGTACGATGCTTTATTCGAAATCAGCCTTTTATGAGACTGCAGGGTCGTCTGCAACGTGAATCGTGAAAATATAGAACCGACGTGGCTGTCATCTGCTCGGGCTGTGATTAGTACTCGCAACAGTACGGTCAGAGTGAACATCGTGCGTTATCCACTGACCGTTTGTGGAACTATTTACTTTATTATTCAGTAAAGGGCTATATAACGCTCACTTTTCAGGGGCTGTTACCAGCTCATAACATGGTGGTTTCGAGTACTAAAAACAGCGGGAGAAGAAGTTAATGAGATTTTTTTAAATTGTGAATGCTGCAAAAAAAG
The DNA here is from genome assembly GCF_010883055.1 of Belonocnema kinseyi. NCBI lineage: Eukaryota > Metazoa > Arthropoda > Insecta > Hymenoptera > Cynipidae > Belonocnema > Belonocnema kinseyi. The sequence goes on from NC_046665.1 coordinate 58,706,011, forward strand.
TATAGCGATTACTCCGTGAATTTCTCTTGGAAATTTTAACGTAGAATCCGAATTTAAACAATTTAAAAGTTGATCTTGCTGTTTTTTTAGTTTCTTTCAAATAAACCAAAGGGGGACTCAGTGGGGTCCTTAGGAGTACTTTTTAAAGGCTCCTTACAGTTCCTTCGGTCCGCCAGGGATCAACATGCGATTTTCAAAGATTGGCGTCCCGCAGACAAAGATACCATTATACCGCCGAAATACCGACGAAAACACGCAGGAATCACTCGACTTCGTACAAATATATTTATGACTGTAGATCATAGATAATATTGTGATTCAAAATTTCCTGACTACAGTGAATTTATGTCTATGCTTAACCCAGTTGGCACGAAGCTTGGCGACATCTTTACGACATCGTGACATCTTTACGACAGCCTTACAACATCCTATGTCTATGTCGTTAACGTTTCTTTACGATATCGTAAATACGTCGTATGATCTGACGATGTCTTAACGATATCACAAAGACACCGAAACCATATTGAAATGGGATGTCGTAAAGTTATCGTAAAGATGTCGTAAAGACGTCGCCAAATTTTTTGCCCACTGGGAAGTCACATAAATATTTCCCTCTAAAATTCGTTTTATTTTAAAGGGTATAATAAGATATGTATCTTATCAATTTGCCAACGAAAATTTCGGCAACGTTATAAGTATTAAAATTAAAAAGTTTAGAACGGCCCAATTTTTAAGTTTATTGATAAATTACGAAAAGTTTAAAAGAGACAAAATGGTGATGTTTTTTCTAAAAATAGCCTATGTTAGTTCATTCCAAATTCCATCAGTTTAAAAAAATTTTTTTAAATTAAAACTGCACCTGCGCCTTGGTCAGAAAAGAGATTTTTTGTTGTCTGAAAAACTAAAACTCACGTTTTTTAGCGCCGCAAGATATGAAGAACTTCAAAGAAGTGAAACTATTTTTCTAAAAAAATTCTAAGAAACTGTCTCTTGACACTTTTTCTATCTCGCGTTATTTTCGAAATTTTTACGAAAATACTGATAAAATCTTTTCAAATTGATTTTATTCTCAACAATACAATGTTTGTGTTTCTACAAAATGAAGAACAGCTTAACTTAACAGTCATTTTCTGTTTTCTATCGCAACAAAAACTATTACTGTTAAAAAAAAATCTGTAAGAATTTTTTACAGTCTTTTCGCAAAAATTTGCAAAATATCGCTAGATAGGCAAGAACTTTAGCTTTTCTTCTAGGTTTTTATAATTTATTTAGGACAAGGGAGTGTACAAGTTTCAGTCTTATAGACCCAGAGTATATTCTAAGGGGCAAAGGTTAAACAAAAAATAGTTGCACATGGTGAAAAACGCTGGGACTCACATGCATAGCGAACTTGAATGCTACCCGAATCGCACAACAGCAGGGAGAAGCCATTGTACAGGGGCATTTTCATATTTCGAGCCTTTAAAGTTGCATTCCGGTCGGCCATTCGTTCAAGTCCGTGTATCTTCGGATCAAGTTTATCATAGTTTCCATGGTTGCGTTCGAAACTTCAAATGGATACAAGTGTTAAAAAATATAGTTTATGTTATGTAGCAATTACAAATAATAAAAGTGTTTAATTGATAATGAAGTTAGATATGTGGACTGAGAAGTAAACGTCACTTTTTTCTGTGCCAATAACATTATGGAATCAATGCTGAGCGACAAATACTATAAAATAGTAATAATATTCTGCGCCTCCAGTGGGCGAAGAGTGAATTGTGTTTAATGCTTACGAGGGTGGATTGATAAGTTTCCGGCCTGACCAAGAGATGGCGCCACTAGGCCTACCTTGAGGTGGCGTTCTATAGTACCATCCTTAGATAGCTT
>NC_046665.1:58707979-58729100 GCF_010883055.1 Belonocnema kinseyi
TCAGCCTTGGAGGAGATTATGTTGAGAAATAAAAAAAAAATTCTTAAAAACGTTGTTTTTCTTGGTCAGGCCGGAAACTTATCAATCCACCCTCGTACTTACGACATAAAAAAGGTATCTTATGAATAGGCTGGATATGTTTTAAATAAAGTGAATAAAATATTACACGCGGAAACTTTAAATTAACATTACCTACATTTACTTAAAGCGATTAAGGCAAACAGGTGAATCGGAACATAACCTCGGAAAAATGACAGATCGGCCCGACATGTTTATAATGCTTTCGACTCATTACTCTTTACCAAAAAAATATTTTGTAGTTTTGTATGTTTATTGCTGACAGCGTCGGCAGTAATAATTCAAGTAATAACTACTTATTAACAATTTAACAATCATTACTTATTAATCATTTTAATAAGTAATACATTGTTTCTAAATTTAGTAATTGATTACCATTGTTTTTTTCACAGATCAATCCTAGACGAAATACACATCAGGAAACGCATAAGGAATTAGTGCATTTCATTTATCAAAAAGATAACTCGAAGCAATTTAACTTGCGGAATTTTAATTAATAGAATTCTTAGGGATTATTTTTCCTTTAGAAAATGTTTTCTCTGGACCTCACCTCAAAATTTGATTTGATCAACCACTAAAATAAATTAGAGACTCGTTTATTATAGGATTGTATCATAAATAAATCTACACAGGATATTTTAAGCCAGCATTTTTATTCCAATTTTTTCTGTAAATTATTGTATTTTCGAAATTGCTTTCTCTGGAATTTGATCAGCACCTTAAATTAATTCTGAGTCAATTTGATGGTATAGGTGTGTCAGAAAGATATCTCGAGGCAATTTAACTTGTCCGAATTTTAATTAGTAAAGTTATTAAGGAGTTTTTTTATTTTATAAAACATTTTTACTGGACAAATACGATAAATTAACATTTAGAGTAGCTTTGAACTACACTCAAACATTTTTATTTTCTGATAAGATGCCAATAATGTATGAATTTAATATTTAGACCTGATAAAATAGATTATTATAGAATAATTTCTAAAAAACTTGGAATAAAAATATTGTCCCAAAAATTCGCTTCTTCATTTCGTTCCGATACAAAACTATCCACAGCGATTCCCTAATTTATTTCAGTGTTTGATCAAACTAAATTTTAAGTGGACGTACAGAGAAAACATCTTCTAAAATAAAAAAATTCCTAAAAACTTTACTAATTAAAATTTGGGCTTGTTGAATTGCTTCGAGATTTTTTTTACACGCCGACACCATTAAAATCACTTAAAATTGATTTTAGGTCTTATCAAATGCCAATTTGGAAACCAGATCCAGATAAAACAAGTTCGAAAATAAAATAATTAAAAAAAAATTTGGAATGAAAATTCCTGCCTAAAATTGCTCTTCTAGATTTATTAGTGATACACTCCTATCTTCAGCGAGTCTCTAATTTATTTTAGTGGTTGATCAAACCGAATTTTGAGATGACATCCAAAGAAAACATTTTCTCAGATAAAAAAATTCCCAAAAACTTTATTAATTAAGATTTGGGCTTGTTAAATTGCTTCGAGATATCTTTTTGATACGCCTTTGCCATTAAAATGACTCAGATAATTCATTTCAGGCTGATCAATCCCCAGTCTTATTATAAGTTCCAGAGATAACGATTTATCAACAATGTTGATTGAAATGCATTAAGCTGAAATGCACCAATTCCATCTGCATTTCCTGATGTGTATTTCGTCTAGGATCGATCTGTCAAAAAATAATGTTAATCAATTATTAAATATAGGAGTAATGTTTAACTTATTAAAATGATGAATTAGTAATGATTATTAAATTTTTATTAAGTAATTATTATTTAAATTATTAATGCCGACACTGTCAGTAATAAACATACAAAATCACAAAACATCCCTTTGGTAAATAATAATCAATCGAAATTATAATAAGCTTGCAAATCTGATCTGTGATTATTTCGAGGTTATGTTCAGATTCACCTGTTTGCACTAATCGCTGTAAGTAAAGGTAGGTAATATCAATTTAAAGTGCACGCATGTATTATTTTGTTCACTTTATTTTAAACGTATCTTGTCCCTTCATAAGATACCTTTTTTTATGCCGTAAGTAAGCATTAAACACAATTCACTCTTCGCCCACTGGAAGCGCACAATATTATGACTATTTTATAGTATTTATCACTCAGCAGCCATTTTATAATGTTATTGGTACAGAAAAAAGTGACGTTTACTTCTCAGTCCACATCTCCCTTCATTATTAATTAAACACTATATGCAATTACTGCATAATATAACCTATATATTTTTGAAACTTGTATCCATTTGAGGTTTTCAAAATACCCCTGTACAATTGATTCTGCCCTGCTGTTGTGCAATTCGGGTAGCATTCAAGTTCGCTATGCATGTAAGCCCCAGCGTGTCCACCCTGTATATGAAAAGTGAGCAGAATTAAAAATCGATTTCGGGCAGTATTACATTGTACAATAAAAATATTAAATAGTGCATAACAAAATAGTTAATGAATAATAAAGTATGTCATGAATACTAAAATTGCACTGTCTGTGATGACGGAATTTCTCGTAACTTTAACCTATTCTCGAGGTCGTTCAGGACTAACGTCATGGAATTTTCCGTCATTTCAACTCCTTTACCAGTTTTTGTAGGGCAAGCATTACGGAAAACTCCATAACCATAGACAGTGCCTAATAAAATATATATTGAGTAATATGTGCACTTATATGAGTATTTACACTAAGAAAGGGAGATTTATTCTAAAAGTCTACTGAGTTGTTACGCAAAATACTGTCATAACATCTCTGGAAAGACCGATTATCACAATCTGTGAGAAATTCGTGACGCATCTCGGGAGCTACCGTTTGCCGTAATTCCCGGACTACATTTGAAAATAATAAGCTTAATCAGTTTGATAACTTTTTTTGTAATCGTCAAGGGTGAGATACAATTGTAACGTTCAAAGATTAAATTGACTCGTCTGAAATTTTAACTTTTCAAAGCTCTCTATTTTAAACAATTCAGTTTCAAGGTATTTAGTTTTGAATATAAACAGTTAAATATTGCTATATACTAAAAATGGTTCTTCTTCCCAATTGGAATTTTTTCAATTGAATTGCTTTCAAACTTGAATATTTTAGATAGATTTGTCTTCCATATTCTGAATTAGTTTTCATAACCAGAGAAACTATTAACATTATTGAAAATGACTGTTAACAAAGCTAAGGTACTCGCAGAGATTGTGAAATATGTAAAGTGTTATTCTTCAATAAATTTTATATTATAAACAATGTATTAGTGAAATAAAACAAACATATTTTATGACGATAAATAAATAAGGTTTACATGCAATATTTTTTGCCGACTTTTCTCCAAAGGGAAAATAATCAACACTCGGGCACTAAAATTTTGGCAAGAAATCAAATTTTAAATCCATACAAGCTTCCATTTTTCTGATTACATTTTGCTTATCGATTTCTAACTTTTTTAATTTTCATTATGATTATACTGTCATTTTAAAGGTTTAACTGACAACTAAATTAAGTTATTAATTTTTTAAAGTTAATTTATTAAACTTTTAAATTTTCCACTTTGCAAGAACATTCTAAACTGTTGAACAATTCAAATCCAAATTATTTAATTTTAAAACATAAGCAGTAGAAAATTAAAATAAAATAAAATGTAAATAAATGAAGAATTTCTTTTACTTAAAATCTATATAGAATTTTAATTTACTCAAAAAGAATGCCTTTAGCAACAGTGTTGTCCTTAAAAAGGAAGTGGCGTGGCGGTGCTTTCATAGAAACTTTGACTTAGGATGGAAACTTAGAGAATATGCTAGTGATGTGGTCTCTAATCTAAAAAATTGAATTTTTAAAAACTAACTTAAAACTACCAAAAATATCTTGAAATTTACCGGAAAATTCTTTATGTTTACCAGAAAAAAATAAGAAAGTTATTGCAAACTTTTAAAAAAAAGTTTGAAAATGATCTTTTAGTACAAAAAAATCACACCAAACATTAAATACGAGTTTAATCCTCATCATTATTTCACTTAATAAGATGAAGAAAAAAACCAAATTAGCTTCACACAGTGGTCATAATCATATCTTAGTAACCCCCTCAACTATAACCAAACTTTCGACAAAAGTGGACGTTATTTAGTCGTCGTTCTTAGCGCCTCAATTATGTTTCTTAAATTTATAGAATTTTAAACTTTTTGAAACAAATTACAGGAGCAAAAAAGACTTTAACAACGTTTACTGGTTTCAATTGTCTGCAGGGTTTATTCTAAGGAAATGTTAATACATATACTGCCTAATGGGTGATTGTTCTATTTTGAAGTTCTTTAATTCGTGAGTAAAATTATTCAATTTGTATTTATAATTAACAATTATACAACTATTAATTTGCGAAAATTCGCGTAAGTTTCAGAGATATCTAGAAGTTTCAAAAATATTCCAACTTAATTTAAAACTTAAACAGATTCCAAAGAATTTGAAACAAAATATAAATTTGTAAAGATTATAGGAGAATTCCTTAATTCCATTCAAGAATTTTAACATGCTTTAAAATAATAAAAAGAATCGCTCGAAATCCTTGTGAAAATTTTAAATTTTGTTTCATTTTGAAGCAATTAATTTTAGGAGATTATTTGGAATGATACAAAAAGAAAAGAAAAAAATGTTGATGAATAAATCAAAATAAACTAACTATTATTTAGAAAAATTCGAGTGATATGCAAAAATATATTAAGATTTTCATATGACTGGAAAATCATTTTAATCCTGCAAGGATTAAAAGTTTATTTTTAGATTTCTGAAGACTTTTTAAACTAAAAATGTATACGTTTTTAAGCATTTTAAAAGGCTTCAAAAGGATAAAAAAATTATTAAGGTTTTCTAAACAAAAAAAGAAATTTTATGCTGAGTAAGTAATTTCAAGAGAATATTTTTAAAAATTTTCAAAAATGTCGAAAAAGAATCTGTAACATTTGAAGGAAATTTTTTTTAACTTCGAAGGATTCGTAGATAATTAAAAAAAAATTTGGATAATTTTCATAAATATTTAGCAGTTTTGTGAAAATTTCAGGAATAATTTGAAATTTGAACTTATTCCAAAAAGGTTTAATCAAAGTGCAGAGTTAAAAAAATTTTAAGCGCTTTAAGGACTTGAAAGGTTTGAAGATAATACAGCAATTTTCTTAGGATACCTGGGAAAGTTTTAAATCATTTAAAAAATTTTTTAAATAGTTTTAAAAGAATATTTAAAAAGATTTCAGAAAAAACGCAGGTTTTAATAAATTAATAACAATTTTTTATGTTTTTACGAACTTAAATCAAATTAATTTATATTTTATATACAAAAATTTCATAGCTAGGATTTAAACATTTAGAATATTCGAACCGCAAAACTTATAAAAGATAAATCATTTTAATTTCACAACTTAATCACATTTAATTAAAAATATTTTCACTTAAAATATATCAGAAGCTTTCATTTTATATGCGTAAATTATAAAACGTTGTTGATAAAAAAAATGTTTACGTTAATTTTAAACGTTAAAAATTCAAAATGGTTCCGCTTTAAGTGTTTTAATTTGAATTTCAGTTAATATAATTTCATATGAACACATTTTTACGTCACCCCCGGCCCCCTCGAAGCTACTACGTGATTTATGGATTACGCCATATTTGAAGAGTATCCATTCAAGCTTTATTTTAGGTATTGTAAAATTATTATTTAATTGCCTTCTATCACATTGAAAAATTATTTGTGTAGCTATTGTTTCATTGATGCAAACTCCTGATAAAAATCAATCCAACGACTAAATTTGGGCCACCTAAGAACGAAAAAAATGAAGCTCCCATTGTAATCTGAAAAAATAAAATGTTTAAACAAAAATAAAAAAGAGGAAAGAAAAATTGTAAATATCGGATAATGTCAGGGATATGGAGAATTTACTTTCTAATAATGAAAATTTTGAATTATTACATGAAAATCTAATGAGAAAAGGAAGAGAGACACTTTTAGGATGCTTGGCAATTTGAGGAAGAAAGGACTTTTCGGATAGGATATAAGATGGACTGATGTTAATACTGAAGATAGAATTCTTGCTAGATGTTATGATTTGAGAAATATTTACAAAGATGGCTATCCATTAAGATTAGTTATTTCAACTATTAATACTCACTCTAAATTTTTAGAACTAACGTTCCATTTGATTATCAAGGATTCTATCACAACTTCTAAATATAACGTAAATAATAGCTGGGAACTTTAAAAAAGTATTATTCAAAAAACGGTTCCGGCTGACCATGTAATGATTTCTTTGGATGTTATTGCAATGTTTCCGAGTATACCTCTCGAATCAGTGAAACAGGCACTTTCGAATAGACGGGATAATATTAAAACTCGTAATCGATTATGCCAAAAAGATTTTGCGGAAGGGATAGTTTTTATTATGAACTCAACTTATTTTAAATGTAATGGATTCTTTTATAGACAGAAGTTTGATACTTCCATAGGTTAGTCATTTCTCCGATTTCAGAGAAATAGTTATGGAAGATTTGGAGGTTTTTACTTTCAGCAACTTAGATTTCGTTTTGCCTTTTTATTTTCGATTATTCGATGACACCTTATTATGAGTTTATCTAGCAAAGTTGCATATGGCCATTGACACTTTCAACGGTCTTCATCCAAAACTTCAATTTACTCATGAAATAGAACAAGGTAATAGAATCAACCTTTTGGACATAGAAGTAATTAAGGGCTGGGATGATAATATTATTACAAATTGGTATATAAAAAGTACAAATTCAGGTGGATGTTTAAATTTCTTTTCTGCTCATCCTTTTGAAAACAAAATTGCAGTTATCAAAAACTTAGTTGACAGAGCTCTAGGTTTGTCCCATTTTTCATTTCACACAAGAAATTTCAATATTGTTAGGAATATCCTGTTTTTAAATCATTATCCGCAAAGGTTAATTGAGAATCATATAGCAACTAGAGTTGAACAAATCATAAACAAACGGAGTAATATTTTGCCCGCAGATAATCAAAAATAGTTCATTTAATACTTTTGATCTTCTATTTTTTAGTCAAATTTCTAGAACTATTGAACTCATGTTAAGAGAATTCAAAATGCATACAATTTTCCGTACACCATTTACAATGGATTCAGCGATGAATTTTTGCAAGGATCCTTTAGATAATTTTGAAAAAACTGGTGTTATTTACAAGATCACTAGCAGGATCTGTCAGATGAATTAGGGGGGACAGACTGGCAGACTTCTTAATAATAGGATAGAAGAACACAAAAGTGATGTTCCTTTAGGACGCTGTTGAAAGAGTGTTATTGCCAGACATACGAAGGAATTGGTTGATGTTGACCATAAGTTTAACTGAGATAATGTTAAAATTTTGCATAATTAAAATAATGAGAATAAGAGGGAATTCATGGAAATGCTTTACTATATTAAAAAACAAAAAAAGTTATCAATTAATTTAAAAGCCGATTTGGATAAGTTAAGCAAGAGTTATGCTCCTATGATTGATTACATTTACCGATCTTGCTTCATAAATTTTGTTTGTCTTTTACTTTCTCTATTTCTGATTTAATTGTGACAGATATTTATATTGTGTTCACAACAGATTGACCTACTGGCCCTTATTCGATTCTCAGGTATCAAGGTTATTTTATTATAATTTGTTAGTAATAAAGACAAAAAACACAAAAGAAAGAATAAAGAAAGGAAGGGGGTGTGGTTCCTTCTTATTTTTCTTTCCTCTTTTTTATTTTTGTCCGAAAATTATTATTAAAAATTTGTTTCTGATTAAAATGGAAGCTTTTTTTGTTTATTCTTTGTGGTCCGAATTTAGTCGTTGGATTCTTGTTTTTTTTTTAACGGGAGTTTGCATCAATTTGATTTTTGGACGACAAATAGAATTTTTAATTTCAATTTGGATCCAATTTAAATTTCTTAAATTTTTTTTTAGAGAACCAAATTCTGCCCATTTAAAGAATCCGAATCTGTAGCAGCCTTGCACAAACAATAAACTCTTTCTTCAGTTTGATTGCAATCAATCTAGCTCATTTTACCCTCGATTTCTGCGTAAACTAGTAGCACCTTGAAAATTTGACAGATGGTTCTTCATACCAGCTTATAAAATATATGTAAAAAGTACAAGCTAAAAAGCTGTGCTCCCCTCCCAAAATGGCGTACAAATGGCTAAATTCAAGAGGCCGGTCATGTAACTCGAGTTTGGGGAAAAAGCCAAATAGAACATTTTGAAGTTTGAATATTTATACTTTCTTGACGAATGGAGACTGGGTGTTTGGAATGCTAGGGAGGTAAATGATCTTAAGGTTAAAGAATTAGGAGAAACTATGGATGTGAGGAAACTAGATATTTTATGTGTGCCTGAAATAAAGAAAAAGGGATGCGAAAGTAGAGACATAGAAAACGGCGTGTTGAAAGGCGGATTTGAAATATGGTCAGGAGTAAATAGTGAATCACATGGTATGCAAGGAGTAGGTCTGACTTTGAATGAAAGAGCGAAGCAGCATCTCGGAGATCATGATTTCGTATCTCGGAGACTGCTGTGGGCTAGAATGAAAGTAGGAATCAGAAGATTATTTATCATAGCATGCTACGCGCCAGTTGATAGTGACCCCAAAGAAGTAAACGACGCCTTCTGGGACGCTTTAAATGACGCAATAAATATTTGCGAACATAGGAGACATAAACGGATGGGTGGACATCCAAAATCAGGATACAGAAAGAGTACTAGGTAATTTTGGGGATCCAAAAACAAACTATAACGGAGCTAAATTAGTTGGTCTATGCTTAGAAAGGGGTTTGTTTATTAAAAATACGTGGTTCAGACATAAAATGATCCACATGTACACCTGGTCTAAAGGAAATAGCCACAGTATAATTGACTTTGTTGTTGCGGATGAAAGACTTAGAGAGTTATTTAAAGATACAAGAGTCATGAGGGGTTCTCAATGCAACACTGACCATTACCTTCTGATTGCCAAAATTAAATTAGGTCGGGAATGGAGAAAAAGAAAACAAACGCGAATAAAAATTGAGAACCTACAGAAACCGGATGTGCGAATAGATATCCAAAATAAGATAATTGAAAGCTTAGATAGGGCAACATGGGAGGGTCTTATTAAAAACAAAGATATAGAGGGCGCATGGAGAATGTTCTGGGATATCATTGTTAGGTGTGCGATCAAAGTGTGTGGTACCGCGGTTGTAGAAAGAATGTCTGGTGATGCGTGGTGGAATGATGACATTTAGGCTGTTCAAAATGCAAAGAAAGAAGCGTACAGGAAAACTTTGAATATAACAGATCTTAACGATGAGGAAAGAAATAGACGCATAATTGATTACAGACACAAACAAAAAATACTCAAACGATTAATTAAAGAAAGTAAAGATAAAATTAGAGCAGAAGAAGAGAAGAAAATACAAAATGAACTCTGCAGGAAGCAAGAAACTGCTTTGTAAAACAATTAAGGGAAATAAATGTACAGAATTTGTCAACATGACGAATAGTAATGGGGAAATGCTATATGATGCAGACGGAATACTAGACGCTTTCAGAGACTATTTTAGGGGATAATTCAGAGATGAAGGTATAGAACACAATGCGTCAGAAAACTCAATTGAGAAAGTATGTGTCACTGAGCTTAGGGATATAATTAAGAACTTAAAAAACGGTAAGGCTGCCGGGGTAGACAGTATTAACGTTGAAATGCTTAAACACGGTGGCCAGTACATACCATATAGACTGCGCGAATTGATAAATTTATATTTCAAGATGGCAGACGTCCCAGGCGATTGGAAAAAGGCGATTATCGTACCAATATAGAAAAAGGGAAATAAAAGCGACTGCAATAATTACAGAGGATTTAGCTTATTAAGTACCGTTAGTAAAATATACTCAAAAATGCGTATTCGTAGGGTAATGAAAATAACAGAAAAAAAGATTTGGGAAGTGCAAAGAGGGTTTATGCCAGGAAGGTCATGTACGGATCAAATATTTAGCTTAAGACAAATCACAGAAAAAAGTTTGAGAGTAGGAAAAAAAGTTTTCTGTGCAATTGTCGACCTAGAAACAACTTTTGACAAGGTAGATAGAAGTAAACTTTGGGAAATCCTGAAAGAGCATGGAGTAAGCTATAAAAACAATATATACGGGTAGCAAAGCAAGTTTAAGGGTAAATGGGAATGTTAGTAACTGTTTCAATATTATTTAAGGAGTTAGACCAGGATGCGTTATGTCTTCATGGTTCTATATATTATTTATGGACAAGTGTTTAAGAATGGCTCTTTTCGACGAAGAGGGTGTGGATTTCGAAACAGTAAGGGTACGTGGGTTAGCGTTTGCTATATTATGCAATATTTTATTAAATAATGAGAGAATTGAACAAGTTCATAAGTTCGTATACCTTGGTAGCTTATTTACTAGGGACGGGAAGATAGATGAGGAATTATGTAGACGCCTAAACGAATGTAAGAAGGTTATTGGTAGAACATGGCCCCTTATCAGAAGTAAAAATGTAGCAAATAAAGAAAAAATGGCAATACATAATTCTATATTTGTACCGACTGCACTATACAGTAGCGAGACATGGACTTATCAAGAAAAAGACAAGAGTAAAATTAACGCAATTGACATGAGATTCATGCGCATAATATGCGGGAAAACTCTGATGGACAAAGTGATTAACGAGATAATTCTAAAAGTTCGGACATGTTGAGAGAATGCCAAATGAACGACTAACGAAACAAGTGTATCTAGGTAAAGTAAATGGCAGTGTGCCCAGATGCAGGCCTGCATGAAAAAATGTATGGGCGTAAAAGAAGCTAGAGAAGAATGCTTTTCCACGTATCCCGGAAACATTCGATGTGAACCATTATCACGGGGGAGATGGCAAGTGAAAGTGACCTCTCCGCGGAGCATCAATACCGCGCGTCCAAGGGCGCTGGGGAGGTGATAGCTATTTTTTGCCTTACGTTACTGGCACGAAAACGCTGTGGGGACTTCAAACTAGCTCGAGTATCTTCGAAACTAAACGATGGAAATTGATGATTTCTTTTTTAATTTAATAGAACGCATCGAAAGGAAAAATAAGCATCACTCGAGTTTGCGCTAATGCAATTTTTTAAAAGTATTATTAGCAATTGAAAATTGCAACTATATTATTTTTCAATGAATTTTTATTTAAAATATTGAAAAAATGTTTCCGAATCATCACCATGTTTATTTAACCGAGTTTCTGAATAAATGACAAGAAAATCAACATTGTCCCTGCCAATATAATCCCTGTATGAAAAGAATTACCTTGAACAATAGGGCGGTCCAAAAATGCATGGCAAAATTTTTTTGCATGCCAGAGGGCAACGAACCCTCCCACCTTATTCCAAATCCGAAAACACAAATTCCGTAATTTTTTTTTATTTTAACAGGTGCTGGTTTTAACTTGAAGTTTCCCATATGAAATTCATGGAGAAAAATCACTTTTTTGAGTTTTTAGAATAACTTTTTAGGGTTTGAAAAAATGCGACGGAAAAGTATGTGGGCCCGTAGAGAATTATCCAGCGAAGACCCCCACGAGTACCTGAAAACTAACCTTAAATCCAAAAATGTCTAGTGAAATATTTATTAACATTGGTTCATTAATTGTTTATTATTTAAACAAATAGAAATATTTTTTGGTTTTTCGAAAATTCGTTTTTTTTTAAATTATTAATATTTCTTCAGTGGAATATTTATCAGCATTGTTTAAGCAATAAAAAATTAATAAACCAATGTTATTGAATATTCCACTAGACTAATAGTAATAATGATAAGGAGGGGACAAATTTTCGAAAGAAAATAATTAAATAAGTTCCATTTGCTTGAAAATTAATAATTAATTAACCATGAAATCGACCTTTTCAGGTCGATTTCATAAAGAATTAACATTTTTTGTTTTAAGGGTAGTTTTCAGGTACTCGTGGGGGTGTGTTAGGGGTATCAAACCCATATGTCTGATATCTGAAATTCTTTTTTGGATCATTCTTATCAGGTCCCCGTAGTTTTTAAACATTTTTTCAAACCCTAAAAAATTATTTTAAAAACTCAAAAAGTGATTTTTTTCCATGCGTTTTACATGCGAAACTTCAAGTCAAAAGAATTAAAATCGAAAAAGAAATATTTTAAAAAATAGGGAATTTCCTTTTTCAGAATAGAAATGAAATAGGGGGTGGGTGGGGGGTCGTTGCCCTCTAAATAAAAAAACCGTTTTTGAGCCTCCCTATTGTACAAAGATGCAGCAGTAACCAACGACTCAAAAAGAGCCCGATTCTAAGAATCCTTGTAGCTCGACAACTTCTGGGAAAGACGAAAATATACACTCTCGACAAAAACGTATTTTGCATCGTGACATTACCTAATGCACTTTTGCATTTCATCGATTTTCAAAGTTATTACATTCAATTAGTAGCTATGTGATCCCCCGTGATAATGGTTCACATCGAATATTTCCGGGATAAGTGGAAAGGCTGAAGGCAGTTTTATCACGTCCACAAATTTGAACTTTTAATGTTAATTAAAAGCGGAGATATAAATTGTTTCGAAAAATTACATTCTCTGTTCCTAATTGTTATGAACAATTAAATTCGGTGTCAATATTTCTTTTAAAAAAATGCACTCAATATACGAAATCACAATGAGCTGCGTACTTTTTTCACGGAAATACGGTCATTTGAAAGGTTTTCCTTAGATGCAAAATAAAAAATATTTGCAAATAAATGAAAAAAAATTTGTTGTTTCATCAAATATAGACGCTTGACTATCGACTTCAGTGGTGAAAAGCGATGTACGATTGCTGGATTGACGTTCGCAGCAATAGGAAAAGAGGGACTTTTCTTAATTAACAATGTAATATTTGAGAGATAACAATATCGATGTGATTAAAAAAAAAAGAACATTTCTCAATAATAAAGGTATCATTTTTGGGTATTCAAAGAAATTGATTTCTTGCGATTGAATTAATTATTGAATTTTCAAGGAGAATCTTACTTAACAATCAATTTGCAAGTAAAATAATAAAGTTTTTTTTAATTATGTGATAGTATAGAAGATTTCATACTCTTCAACATTGATTGACAACTTTTCGTTGTGCACTTCGTTCTTTTTGTGCAAACCATGATTAAATGCAGAAAAACACGAATTTCGCCATTTGAACGCCATTTTGGGAGGGGAGCACAGCTTGTTAGCTATTACTTTTTACATATACTAGAATATAATGTGCGCGCGCACGCGCCCGCTCACTTTTATACTCATTTTTATAATTTGCTCCATTTTCTAATAAAAATTCATCTAAAATTTACGAAATTTAAATTAGACCAAAATCCAAATTAAAAATTCCGTTTAACGTCCAATAATCAAATTGATGCAAAATGCTGTTATAAAAAACAAGAATCCAACGACCAAATTTGGACTACAACGAATAAACGAAAACCAAAAAAACCCTATTGTAATCTGAAAAAAAAAACAAAAAAACAAAAATAAATAAATAAATAAAATAAAATAAAATTTTCGGATAAAAATAAAAAAGAGTTATCAGTTATATTGATCGTAGAATTTCTAAAGGTTTCATGATGGCGAAAGAGTTTCTTAGAATCAACCCTGATGTGGTTTGCATGAATGCTGATAAAGGCAGTATTCCTGTTTGCATGAAAAAATCGAATTATATCAGGGATATGGAGAATTTGCTTTCTGATAATGATAATTTTGAATTATTGCATGAAAATCCGTAAAAAAAATTAAAAAGAGACACTTTTAAGATGCTTGGCAATTGAAGAAAGAAAGGGCTTCTGGGAAAGGATATAAGATGGACTGATATTAACACTGAAGACACAGTTCTTGCAAGATGTTATGGGTTGAGAAAGATTTAGAAAGATGGCTATCCCTTAAGAATAGTTATTTCAACTATTAATACTCCCACCAAATTTTTAGAACAAAATTTTAATTTGATTCTCAAGGACTCTATCACAACTTCGAAATACAATGTCAAAAATAGCTGGGAATTTCAAAAAAGTATCATTCAAAAAAGGGTTCCGGATGACCATGTCATGATTTCATTGGATGTTATTGCAATGTTTCCGAGTATACCCCTTGAATTAGTTAAAAAGGCAATTTTAAATAGATGGACTAATATAAAAACCCGTACTCGTTTATGTCAAAAAGATTTTATTGAAGGGATATTTTTTATTATGGAGTCAACTTATTTTAAATTTAATGGATCTTTCTATAGACAGAAGTCTGGTACTGCCATAGGTTCAGTCATTTCTCCGATTTTAGGAGAACTAGTGATGGAGGATTTGGAGGTTTTTGTTTTTGGGAAATTAGATTTTGTTTTGCCTTTTTATTTTCGGTTTGTCGACGATACCTTATTATGTGTTCACATGGAAAAGTTACAGATTGTCATTGATACTTTTAACATTTTTCATCCAAAACTTCAATTCACTCATGAAATAGAACAAGATTATAAAATCAGTTTTTTGGACATAGAAATAATTAAGGGTTGGAATGGTAATATTATTACCAATTGGTACAGAAAAAGTACATATTCAGGTAGAATTTTAAATTTCCTTTCTGCTCATTCCTTTCAAAATAAAATTGCAGTAATTAAAAACTTAGTTGATAGAGCTTTAGGTTTGTCCCATTGTTCATTTCACACAAGAAATTTGAATATTGTTAGGAATATCCTTTTTCTGAATCATTATCCGAAGGAGTTAATTGAGAAACATATTGCAATTAGAGTTCAACAAATCAAAAACAAAGACATTAATAATTTGCTTGTAGATAATCAGATAGAGTTAAAGGAATATAGTTCGTTTAATACTTTTGTTCTTCCATTTTTTGGTCAAATTTCTAAAACTATTGAACTCATGTTAAAAAATTTTAAATTCATACTATTTTCCGCATTCCATTTAGAATGGATTTGGTGATAAATTTTTGCAAGGATCCTTTGGATAATTTTGAAAAGGGTGGTGTTGTCTATAAGATCACTTACCGGATCTGTGGGATGAATTACGTGGGACTGACTGGCAGACTTCTTAATACTAGGATAGAGGAGCACAAAAGTGATGTTCGTTTGGGACGCTGTTATAAGAGTGTTCTTGCCAAACATACAAAGGCATTTGTTGATGTAGACCATGAGTTTGACTGGGATAATGTTCAAATTTTGCATAGTGAAAGTAATGAGAGAAAGAGGGAATTCATGGAAATGCTTTATATTAAAAAACAAAAAAAGTTATCTATTAATTTAAAAACCGATTTGGATGGGTTGAACAAAAGTTATGCTAATATGATTAATTACATATAACGTAGCTGTTTCATGAATTCTATTTTTCTTTTACTTGATCCATTTCTGATGTAATTGTGACAGATATTTATATTGTGTTTACAACAGATTGCCCTACTGACCCTCATTCGATTCTCAGGTATCAAAGAGAGAGCACCTGTTCGTGGGTGCTGTCAATTTCTACCACTTAAAATTTTCTTGCCTTGATAAGGGTACTGTACGAGTACCGAGACGTTAGTAATGCAAATTTATTTATTTATGTTTTTTATTTTCATTTTATTGTAATTTGATGATTATAAAAATAAAAAAGACGAAAGAAAGAAAAAGAGAAGGAAGGGGATGTGGTTGGCTGCCTTCTCATTTTTCTTTCTTTCGTCTTTTTTATTTTTTTCCGAAAATTTTATTTTATTTTTTTTGTTGTTTTTTTTTGTTTTGTTTTTTGGGGTTTTTTCAGATTACAATAGGGTTTTTTTGGTTTTCGTTTATTCGTTGTGGTCCAAATTTGGTCGTTGGATTCTTGTTTTTTGTAACAGGATTTTGCATCAAAAATTCATTTGTTAAAATTTTCTGAAGACTTATATTCTTGTTGAAATTAGATTCTGAAAGAATGAATTCAGTGTATCTATGCATCGTAAAATGTACGAGTACTATTATTATGGAGCGTTTACATATTCCGTAACGTTATTTTAAACACTTTTTACCTTCCCACACCCTAACTGCTGTTGCGTAATATATTTTTTTTTGTATTATTTTTAAAAACTTAACAGACGTTTTGTAAATAAAAATAGATTTTCAGGATGAAGTGCGGTATAGAAATAAATTAAACAATATTTTTAGGTAACACAAAAATGCTTTTTTTATATTTGTTTAGTTACATACATTTTAAATTTATTTACAAGGAAAGAAGTATCAGCATTTTTTCAAAGAATTACATAAGTTTTATCATTTTAATGAAACAATTATGAAAGATTTTTAAATATTCAAGATGTGTCAAAAAAAGAATGCAAAAGATTTTAAAAATATTTTTTTTTATTTTACAGAATTTTACAAATTATTAGAAAAATTTCAGCCTTTTCAAAAAATTGTCTATGCAACGCCTCTTGAATTCCTAAAAATATTGTTAAATGAATCCAATTTTTCTTAAAATTTAGAAGAATCATTCAAAGTGTACAAAATTTACCTCGAAATCTTCAAAAAGTTTTTACAAATTTGAAGAAAATTATAAAATATTTGTGAATATTTCAGATTCGCCAAAAATAAATGTAGATTAAGAAAAACGTATATTTTACGGAATTTTACAAAATAATAGGAAAAGTTCGAGCCCTTTTAGAATTAAATATCTACACAATACTTCTTAAATTCTTAAATCTAAACTGCTACCTCAAAATATCCCCAATGTTCCTAAAAACTTGAATAACATTAATTTCTTTACTTGAGACCTTTCAAAGTTATTCTAATTAAGAGCATGTGACACTTTACCATATGGGTTTTCAGGTTTTCGTACATTTTGTTCACAAATTTTAATTTGAAAAAAAACATTAGTGTCCAGACGTTTGCGTTTTTAACGTCTAGCTTTCTTTTTGTTTAAGAACTTTCACATCAATCTGCATTTTTTTAAATCTTCTGCAGTTTAAAAATCTTCTTTATTCTTGTAAATTTTCGCTATATTTATAAAATGTTATGGTTTCATTTATTTTTTATTTTTTAATGTTACAAAATTAAAACATTTTGCTTTAAAATCTTCTACTCTTTCTCGAAATTTAAGTAAATATTTGATGTTTTAAAATTTTTTTTGAATTTTTTGCTGAAGCTCTTTTTTTAAATTAAAAAATCTTAAGAAATTGTTTTGGGAACCTAAAGAATTTATGTCATTTTGCTGAATTTTAAAAACAGTTCTAAAATATCTTATAAATTTTTATTGTTTTTTAATGGTGTTAAAACTTATAAATATCTCTTCAATTTACTAAAATTTGTTCTAAAATTATTTGTTTTGACACGATGTTGCTTTAAACACTTGTTAACCCTTTTTTTTATTTTATAAAATAATATAAAAAGTTTTTAAATCTTTTTTAATGAGCTCTTAGAACTCATTAGTAAAAAATTGTTTGCAATTTTTCCATGAATCTAAACTATATATTTTTCCTTCTCTTGGCGCCCTAAAAAATTAAGTTTACCTAAATTTGAATTAAATCACGGAAAATGGAAATAATTTTGTTAAAATCTTCCATATTATTTTTTAACAATTTTCAAATCCTTAAAATTATTAAGACGCTCCTATTGTTCTAATTCTTAAAATAAGTTCTTTCGATCATTTTATTTTACTTATCTCTTTGAAACTTAAAAAAAAAAAACGATTACCCAGATGTAAAAAAAGAAAACATTTTTTTCTTCTTAAAAACTCCGGAATTATAATATGGTGGCAAAAAAATTTATAATTGAATCTTTATTTCGGTGTTGTGAAAAAATTAGTCATCTAACAATTCATTGATTTTTTGATAAATGATAACTTAAATACATTCAACAATCATTTTTATTTAAGCATAGAAAAAATTTTTACATTAATTGTTTCATTATATTCTCCTTTAAATTTGAAGCAGCATTTTTATACCTCTAATCTATTAATTACGAGTACCTTGTAAATTAATTCTTTTTTAATTTAAATATATGTAAATATAAGTTTGAAAATAAGATTCAGAACCTCATTTCGCAATTATCACAATCATAAAAATTCATATAATTGAAATATAAATGTTTGAAAGAAAAAATAAACTTCGATACAAAAGGTATCAGCTAATATTTAATTACATAATCTGAAACTAAATACAGTAGAACCTCGCTTATCCGAGGCCGCATTATCCGAGTTCGCGTTTATACGAGGCTGAAACAAAAATAGTTTATCCGTCTTATCCGAGCTATAGCGCATTAGTAGTTCGTATTATTCAACCCTTATGCATTATTCATACATATGAACTTTCTTAAACAACCAGAACAGATTTTCCCAAACCTCAGCTCTTATTTGTTAATAATGTATATACTCTCGACGCTATAAGTCTCTACTTTCAGTTTATTATAGCGAATGTTTCTTTTTGTTTAAAATTCCGTTTTTATCCGAGATTCCCTATTATCCAAGTTGGGGCCGGTCCACAATAGCTCGGAAAAGCGAGACTGTTGTAATCAATGTAGGTTACTTAATTAAAAACAATTTAAATTTAAACTGGATATGATTTAACATTGTGAACAAAGTTAATCAGACAATAATGAATTAAACAGGTCATTACTTAAAAAGCTTCAAATAATTATATTCTTTTGCAATTATTTGTGGAAATTCGATTTGTAATATAATCAATTAAAAATTATTCAGTCATTTCAAAGCATAAAAATCATTGAACAATTATTTTAACTGAAATATTCATATATCTTCTAACAAATTCTAAATATTATTTATAAAAATTTCATTTTTTTGTGACTTAATATTAATTTGTGGGAACAAATTTGAACATTTTTGCATATATTTTTGAAAATTGAATGAAAATATTAATCTCAGAACACCAGCATAATTCCGAAAAATTACTTAATTGAAATAGAGGTACTTTAAAAATAAATTCATTTGTACTGTGCAAATCATATTCAATGTTCCATTATATAACTTACAAGTCGACGTGTCCAAATGACCGGGTGCCATCTCGGTAGAACGAAATAAAAAGGTGCCATCTTGGGTGGCGAAACACGGGAGCTTAAAAATCCCATATAAATAGTATTGGGAACACCAACGCCCTCTGAAGTAGGGAACCTTTTTATTTGGTTCTCCCGAAATGGAACCTTGTCATTTGGACACGTCGAAGTAAATAATGTATTTATTTGCTACTTTTGTTAATTAGATTTAAGGTAATAATTTTTTATCTTTATTCAATTTAATGTTCGAAAACAAATATTCAGCTTATATCAACTAGTCATTTTACAAAATAAGAAGCATTAAACCATAATTCTCACTAAAACCTTTAAATAATTTTTAATTAATACATTTTTTTTTAATTTCAACTTTCATTTCTCAATTTTTTCTTTATTAATAAACTCTTAGACTAATTCCATAAAATGTGAGTTTTTGTAAAATTAGTTGATAATTAATTAATCATTTCACAATATAAAAAGTTTAAATATGAAATATGAATATAATATTAGTACAAAAATGATAATCATGTATGACATGATATTATTAACCCTTATAATTTTCTAATATAGAACTCATGAAAATATTATTATTATAACTAAATCGTGAACAAAAAAAAGTTTTTGTATGACTCAATTATGTAAAATTTAGAATTGATATAGCTCCAATATTAAATAGTCAATAAATTTTGATTAGATAACGTTGAAATAAAAATACGATATTATTTAATTTTAATCTAAAAATATTAAGTTTTTCAAACATTAAATCTTTAACACAATTAAAACATTAATATGATAAATTTATTTAATTGTAACTTAGCTTATAATAACTTTACGTTTAAACCCCAATTCTTAATTAAATTTTATATGACAATATTACTAAACTTGATAATTTCGCAATATATCTATTAATTTAATAACCTTTTTTTTAAATCAAATTTTAAGATAAATTTTAACTAATTATTACTTTAACAAATATAGCTAAAATATTAAATTGTCAATAAATTTTGATTAGATAACGTTAAAATAAAAATACGATATTATTTAATTTTAATCTAAAAATAATAAGTTTTATAAACATTGAATCTTTAACATAATTAAAACATTAATACAATAAATTTATTTAATTTTAATTTAGCTTACAATAACTTTACGTCTTAACCCCAATTTTTAATTAAATTTTATATGACAATATTACTAAACTTGATAATTTCGCAATATATCTATGAATTTAATAACCTTTTTTTTTAATTAAATTTTAAGATAAATTTTAACTAATTATTGCTTTAACAAATATAGCTCTAATATTAAATTGCCAATAAATTTTGATTAGATAACGTTAAAATAAAAGTACGATATTATTTAATTTTAATCTAAAAATAATAAGTTTTTCAACATTAAATCATTAAAATAATAAAAGCATTAATATAATAAATTTATATAGGGTAAAGGGGGGCAGCGCCAACCAGTTAACAGTCAATGATTTGTTTAAAGTTAATGAGATGTTGAATTAATCCATTTTTTCTCATTTCGAGTTCTACATTATTTTATATCATATTTCTATAAGTATTAAGAACATGGAAAGAACAATAATTTGGTAATTTAATTATGTCTGACAAGCGGTATTTCATCGGCTTTGCCCCTCACCTGAAGGCAAAGCCGACTGCAGCTTTTTTGAAAATAAAAACATATGAAACCGGTATTTTTTCAAGAAAAAAACACATTTATTTCAAGAGAATGATAACAAATATTTTATTCAAAGTATGCGCCCTCGCTGGCTACACATTTTGTCCACCTTTCAGGCAATTTATGGATACCTTTCCAAAAAAAGTCTTCGTTTTTTGAAGCAAACCAGTCATCGAGCCATTTTCCAACATTTTCGTAGGAAGTGAAGCGCTGTTCGCTGAGTGCATGCCCCATCGATGCAAATAAGTGGAGTCGGATGGAGCCAAGTCTGGTGAGTAAGCGGGGTGGGGTAGCGGTTGCCAGCTGTACGACTCAACCAATTCCCGAGTCAGTTTTGTCCGGTGTGATGG
>NC_046665.1:58729200-58730512 GCF_010883055.1 Belonocnema kinseyi
CATAAATGCATGTGGATTGACATATTCTTAGAAACCTGTTTTTCGGGTTCAGGGGTCTCAAAATATGGACACTTGACAAAAACAGGGGAAGGGGTTCAAATTTTACACAAATATTATTTCTTCTTTGATGAGAATATGAAAACGGAATAGAACGACTCCGACAACCAATCATCAACAAAGGTTTCCTACAACAAGAGTTTCGAGATATTACTCGAAAATGGCGCATGCACTTTTTAATAATTTGACTTTGGATATTTATTGTTAGATATGACTAAAGGTTTCAAATTCAGAATAGTTTTTAATTATGTTTCATGCAAGAATATTATATAAATGCATTGGAAAATTTGTTTTCCAGTATTTCATACGATCCACAAAGAAGTTCCTTTCAAGATTCAAAGATGAGTCCCTCATATTGTCGATATTGCCAAATAGTCCAGTCATTCTAGATGTTTTCCCTGCGTGAAATAGTAGCACCTTGAAAATTTGACAAAGGTTCATCATACCATCTTATAAGATCCTATATATAAAAACTCGTAACCTCCAATAGTAGCGCATGGAGGCTGAGTCTGACATAGTGGATTTAATGACGTAACTTATGGCGACTGGCGACCCCTGTTTTAAATGTATAAAATTAATCGAACTTAAAACTAGATTTCTACTTTTATCGATCGCCAAGAATTATTTTAATTTGTGTCTTTATTTTCCCTTGCAATAACAGCTGTTATTTTTAATAATATAAAAGGTTATTAAATTCATAGATATATTGCGAAATTATCAAGTTTAGTAATATTATCATATAAAATTTAATTAAGAATTGGGGTTAAAACGTAAAGTTATTATAAGCTAAATTAAAATTAGGGTAAGGGGGGGGGCAGCGCCAGCCAGTGGGGCAAAGGTGATTTTCCTTATAGCATGACTATTATTTAACAATTTTAGTTCTACTCTAATGACAATACTTACAGTATAAAAACTTGATACCTTGACAGACAAAACAATATTACACAATCTAATCATATTGATCAGACGTAATTCAAGTCCAAAATATATTAAATCTCATAAATAAGTGAGGCCTTGCCAGGGGGGCAGGCCCGACAAAAATAATATTAACAAGTGCTTAGGTGATACACGACGTCACAAGTTTCGTCGATAAATGATCGGCAATGTAGAACAGTAACTTATCTTGTGGGCTACATGGAAGAAACTATTAAATATTATTATACCAGGTGTATACATATGAAACCGGTATTGCCATTTAGCGGCCAGTAGGCACACTTGTAGGCACTGTCGGAACTTACCATTTGTGCTAATTGGC
>NC_046665.1:58730612-58748194 GCF_010883055.1 Belonocnema kinseyi
ACGAGGTAATATTCACCGACGAGGCTTCTGTTTGGGGTTACGTGACGTCATCACATGCCTGGACACATTCAACCTCAAGATTAGTGCAGCGGACTGTAAAACTTCCGATAAAAGTGCATCTCTGGGTTTGTTTCTCGAAACATGGGTTTGGGAGATTGCACCTACATATACGGAACTCATTTTTTGTAACGTGGTAACAAGATGAGAATTGAAAGCAAACTGAATGTTAAATCAAAAAGCATGAAAGAGGGAGCTCTTCTTAATATTTTGACACCAAAATCATGTCGATACACCTTACCGACTGCGAGTAAAGCCACCCACGCTTTAACTTGACAGACTGTATATAAGCGTGAATATGGGATTGTATATGCATTTCTGTATATATGAATGTATGTATGTTTATCTGTCAGCTCAATAACCTTGCGATTTTTTTCACTGAAGAGAAAATTATAAGAGTGTGTTTGCACACATTTGCGAGCGTATGAAAAATTACAAAAGAAAACGAAAAGGAACATTTTAAGCCAAACAGCGCACGATATGAAAAATATGCGAGAGAAATAAAATGTTTGTTTTGAAGGATAGAAGATTTAAATTTTTCATTAGCGTTTCTCGTTTTAATCATAAAAAAAATAAAAAACTTAAAACTCCATTTTTTGGTCAAACTGCTAGATATGAAAATGAATAGACAAAAATTATGCACCTAAAAATATGTATATAAAATTCGTTTTTAATCATTTTTTAATTTGACATGTAATTTGTGTTTCATTCGTTAAAAACATTAAAAATTATAAAAAATTTTTTTTGAGAAATGACACAAGACAGAAAAAAATAGACGGAAGCTGTTTACCCAAAAACAGCTCCAAATTTTTTCTTATTAATTAAAAATAAATTAAATAAATTTATGAACAAAAAGGCACAAGGTATAATAAAATGTTTAATAACAAAGTTGTTTTTGAATTGGATCTAAAAATTTTCTCTTATGATTTTTTTCACGAGGCACGTGATGAGATAGTGTTAATTATAGCCGAAAAAGCTTCAACGAAAGAGAATTCACAATCAGTAAATTTCAGTTGTCGATGATTTGGCACGCGACGAGAGTTTTCCCACGCAGTGGACAGATTTGTGATGATTAAGTTATTGTTATTTACTCCGTGCCATATTTGCACCATAGTGCCTTAGCATTTTTTAGCAGCACAAAACGCGTTTGTTGGAGGGCTGGACAAGAGGTTTCAACACCTTAAATGTGTATTTTAAAATAAAAATCATTATGATATAAAGAAGATTTAGAATCTTTTAACAATTTCGGGTTACGTTATTTTCTTTTGTGGGAAAATTAATATTTTCAATCGATTTTAAATCGATTGAACCCAGGTCTTCCTATTTCTGGTTGCACGCTGTAGCCACTAAGCTACTAGAAATATACGCTGTCTTTCGCAAAGTGTTACATTTCATATATGTCAATTTTGCACGGAATCTGGGCTATCGTAGGAGATGAAAACAGTCAATCAGTGGAGATCTCTTTCACTGACCATAAAAATGAAAAATTTACTCATTCAGATTTAAACTAACTCCTCAAATAACAGAAAAATGTTAACGTCTTTTCATACTCGACTGAACTATAAATTAATTATTTAAATTTAAATATTTTTCTGAAAAAAGATCTCTTTTCGCTTCGCTGGGAATCGAATCCAGGTTTTCTGATTGCCAGTCAAGAGCGAAAGGAGAAGATCCTTTTTCAGAAAAAAAATTTTTATTTTTAAAATTAATTCATACCTGCATCTAGTCTGAAAATACATCAAAGATTTTCAATTATTGAAGAAGTTACATTAGATCAATAGAGTTAATTTTCGATTTTTACGGTCGCTTGAAAGAGCTCTCCACTGATCGATTGTTACCATCTTCTATGGTAATACAGATTCCTTGTTATTTTGTAGGTAGGTGAGTCTTATTTGTGTACGTTACCAAAGATATTAGAAACGTAGATGCGATGCGGGCTTAGTTACCCGCGATAAATGTAGATTGCGCGTCCGGCGAAAATTGTCAGTTCCCCTCTACCCACCGCTTCCCGGCTAAAGCACCAATCGACAACAGCCACTTGGAGCACTGTAAGCAACTCTCAGTAGGCCCCTCGAGGCGCACTAATGGTTACTTAGCTTGGACAAGAACTATTTGGATTGAAAGTAAATTGCCAATGAAAACATTTTTACATTTATTAATTTGCAAAATATGGTTATTTTAATAAGTACCACAAATAAAAGTCGATGAGTAATTTACATTGCGGTTTCATATATTTTCCACTATTTCTAAAATTATTACTTATAATTTTCATTCTATATATTATCTATATATAGTTCTTTGATATTATTTATTTTTTATTTTTATTTTTGTGGTCTGCAATTTCTATGGATTTTTTTAGACTTTTATAAAAATATAATTATGATTCCAAGTGATATGAAAATTGTTCTTTCGGTTTTGAGATATTAAGACAGCAGTTCCGAGCCAGATTACGTTTCGCATTGGTAAACAAAATTATACGAACAGAATTTCACTGGCATATTCATAAAAAATATCATGTTCCATAAAATATATTTTAAAATAAACTTTAAATTATTATAATTACTACGGCTTAATCGAAATATATATAATTTAAATTATTTTTTAAGTTTTTCAGAACATTAAAATATATTTATAATGATTCCCATTTTGTCGTAAACTTTATGAAAAATTATGCAAAAAAATGCCTCAAAACCTTCCAGATTTTTTTAAAATCCTATAAATCTTTGAAAATTTTTGAAATATTTTCGACACTGTAAATTTCCCGAAATTATAAAATGTTGAAACCTAAAAATCCCGAATTTAAAAATTCTAGAATAGTGAAATTCTGGACAGTTTACAATATTATCGAATTTGAAAATTCTCGAATAATAAAACTCCAGGCCGAATGTTGTCTAATGATAAAATGTACAAACTAGAAAATTCCCGAATTGCAGAAATTGAGAAAACAGTTTTGTGGCCAATTTTATTTATTTATTACGAATACAATAATTATAGAAATTTTGTTTCATGTTTAATTTTGTTAAATTATGGTTTTAATTTAAAATAACAATAATTGTATAAAAATTTGATACAAACATAAATTTAAAAACACGTGAGCTTCAATTGAAATAAACTTTGCAGGATTCAATTCAGACTAATTTAACGCGACTTTTATTTTTATTTTTTTAAATAATGATTTTATTTTTGCAAGAGTTTTCTGTAATGTACAAAAATACAATGCTCATTTTCAAACAACGTTTTTTATTCAAAAATACATTTGTACAATTATTGTTATTTTAAATTCTAACAATAATTTTTAGAAACTTTAAACAATAAAACAGGTTTTTCTTTGGTATAAGTATTTTATTATTCTATTAAAAAAAATATTTGTTAACAAACCATTTTTTAATTGTACAAATTAGGGAGTGTCTAGCCCGGACATTGTATAATTCGGAAATTTTCTGTTGGAAATACTCAAGTTCGGTAAGATTGTAAATTGTCGAGAATTTTCCAATTCAGAACTTTTATATTTCGACCATGTTATAATTTCGGAATCCTTACAGTGATGTGGGAATTTTATTTTTCGGAAAAAGCGACTGGAAACCCCCGAAAAATAAAATTCCCGACACTGTAAAATTCGTAAATTGAAAGATAACCAAAGAATAAAATTCCCGAAATTATAAAAGTCCAGAAATATAAAAGTCGAATTGGAGAATTCACGAAAAATAAAATAAATAAATTTCCGGACAATAAGATATTGCCGAATTTGAAAATCCCTAAAGAAAATTGCTAAATTATAAAATATCCGAACTACAAAATTCATGAATTTAAACAATTCAAAAAATTGTTTATTAAATATTATTTATTTATTAAAAATACAATAATCGAATATATATATATTTCTGTATGGAAAATTTTGTTTGAAAATGTGCATTGTATTTGGAAAAAATATAAAAAAGTTCTGAAAAATCGAATTTTTTATTAATAAAAAAAATAATAGGAATAAATATTGATATAAATCGTTGTTGAATTGAATCCTGCAAAGTTTGTTTCAAAAATGTTCTTATGTAGGTACAAAGAAAATTTAGACAGAAAATTTTTTTTCTTTCAAAGTGCACGTGTTTTTTAATGTATTTTTTAATACAATTTTTATAAAATTATTATTCAGGTGCCGAAGATTTCATTTTTTGGAATTTTTCGTTCATCCCTTTCGGGATTTTTTTCAGTGGTGCCATATTTTTATACCTCCTCTTAAAATTATGTAATTTTTCAAAATAAAAAGTCAACATTTCAAAACAGTCTAAAAGACATTTAAAAGTTCCAAAAACTTTTTAAAATAATTGAAAAAGATTTGAAATAATTTAAAAGAGAATTGATACTTTTGATACTTTTACCATATTTCCTAACATTTTTGTAAATCCTGTTCTTTAAAAATCAAAATAAAATACTTCTACCTTCGAAATACAAATAAAAAAAAACAATTATAATAGTAACATTCAAAGTTTAAATTTGTGACTCTGAAATTGTGACAATTCTTTTTCAAATTGTTTATTATTGAAAATTGTTTTTTTTTTCAATTTCCAAAGTAAATAGATTTCATTTTCCGATTTGTCCCGGTCGCGAGTCTAGCTCAATATTTAGAACAACTTTCATTTTTTTTTAAATAGTATTTTTTTGGTTCTAACTTACGAGACAATCATTTCATTCTTTGAAAGATTTTCTACAAATCTTGTTGATAATTTTTACATTCTCATCCAAAATGAGAAGGTATTAGTTTTTTATGAAAAATGACTTTTTCGGATTTTATCAAATGTCGACGTTTTGAGGCCCCTTTTTCTGATAAAATCAAACTTAACAAAGTTAAAGAATTTTCAAACTCCAAAAAACGAAACGAAAATGGACATTTGCAGCGAAAAAAAGCTTGATATGGAAAAAAGTCAAGAGACGAAAAACGCTACTTTTTCAAAGCCCCATGATTATTTTATCACATTCCCATCCATAATGAAAAGAGTTTTGTGCGAAAAATGACTTTCGCGAATTTCATGAAATTTCGACGTTTTGAGGCTCCATGAGTCAGAAAAACAAGTTTTTACGTCGGTATCCATCTGCCTCTCTGGCGTCTACGTCGTCGTTCAAATTGATGTTGTGGTTGTCTGTTAATCGGATAACTTTCGAAAAAATAGTCGGATTGGATTGTGCTTTGACACACACTTTTTTCATGTTAAGAATTGTATGTAAAAATAGCACTATTTTTATTTTTTTTTTTTAATATTTTTCTTCAATTGAATTGTTGCAATAAAAGTGTTTCGAAGAGATTTTTGAAAAATCTTTCGGAGAATAAAATTAATATTTATAGGTCGACAAAGGTTTGTTTTCTTTAATAAATTTTATCTTTCATCTAAATTTTTCTAGTTGTTTTTACTATAGTACAATTTACGTTTGTATCTCGGGCGAAGAAATCCATTCTATTGTTTGACCAATATTCTTTGTAAGTCAATATTTTTCATAGAAAATTACCCCGAGTGACCTTCAATTATAATTTTATAAACATGAAAAAACCGCATTTTAATGTTTTCTATGAAAAACACAATCCCTGAGTGACAGAACGAAATCGGAAACAATAAGAGTCAATTTATACAGGAACAAGCTTTTTGAACAAAAATGACCTTGAGTAAACCTTTAATATATATTTGTTAATTTTCACAAAAATCAGGCGTTACTTTCTTACAACAACAAAAAGATAATAATTTGTGGGGGTGACAAATGATCAAAAAATTAATGAAACTTCAAGTTGTACGATTTTAATTTGTAACTTAATAATTTGAAATGTTCCAATCTAAAATTATCGAACACTTTCCATTCAAAAATTCTGATGACATATTTTAATAGCTTTAAATTTGAAATTATTCAATATACTGAAGACTACAAATTTAAAATGTCTCAACTATTAAGGCTTTAAATATTTTTAAAATTGCTGTTCTGGAGACTAAATAGCACTTATTCTTTTATTAAGAAATCACAACCAAAATTGTTTAAAAAAGTTTTTAAAAAAGTTTTAAAAACCTTAAAAAAGGACAGTGGTTTTAAAAGTTCAATGTATGTGATAGGATCTCTTTAAATTTGAAATTAGTCTACTTTTTAATGTTTGAGCTAAAATTATTCCATTTTAGAAGTTATAACTTATAATCCTGAAAAACAAATACAATGTTTTAATTAATTTATACTTAAAACCAAAAACCTTTGTATAATTGAATCTAAATGCAGCTGCAAACATTTAATTTGAAATGCGTTGAATTCCAGGTATATTTTAAAAAGAAAACTGAAAGCAAAGGATCGACTTTCAAAAGAAGCGGAAGAAAGTGACTCGCTGGATTGCAAATGAACATGGAAAATGGTGTATTTTCGCATTTTTAAATGTTAAATTTAAACTTTTTCGCGTTTCAACAATTTCGAATCCCATAATGTTATTTTTTACCTAACTTATAACTAATAACGAAAATTCTGAAAATTCAAACAATAAGGCTGTATTCTGAAAATGAAGCAATTTTAACGTTAAAATTCAAGTTCTTAAACTGAAGGCCTGAAAATTTACAAATTTAACAATTAGTGTTGTATAAATTGTATTGGTATCTTAAAAGAGTATAAATAGTTCTTAAATTAGTTTTTAAATTTTCTGAAGCTTACCTTTTTTACATACCGAGATGTCAAAAAAGCCTACCCAATTTTTTCAAATTTTAATCACTTTTTTTCTAAGAGAAAATCACCCCCGTTTACCAGTGACAAATACTGTAGGAAAAAAT
This sequence comes from Belonocnema kinseyi, assembly GCF_010883055.1. Lineage (NCBI taxonomy): Eukaryota > Metazoa > Arthropoda > Insecta > Hymenoptera > Cynipidae > Belonocnema > Belonocnema kinseyi. Next base: position 58,737,449 of record NC_046665.1, read on the forward strand.
CAACAAGATCGAGCGCCGAAATTATAATTAGAGAAAATTTTCTGTAATTCTATGGGGACGGCTGAAATATCCCGAAAAATAAAATTCCCGAATCGGTAAAACTCTCTGTCCCGAAAAATACAATTCCAAAACTAATAAAATTCCTGAGCAGTTTATAATATTAACGAATTAGAAAATTCCCAAATAAGAAAACTCCCCAAATAAAATTGTTTTTTAATCAATTTTAATTATTTATTAAAAATACGATAATAAAACCTTGTTTCAAATAATTTTTGTTTAATATTTAAAGAATTATAAATTATTGTTTGAATTTAAATTTAAAATTATATAAAAAATTTTACCGTCAAATTAATATACAAAAACACGTGTTTTTTAATTAACATTTCGATTTTTTGGAAGAACTTTTGTCATTTAAAAAATACTATATACATTTTCAACCAAAATATCTTATCCAGAAATATATCGAAATGTCTTTCTATAATACTTTTTTTTAAATTAGAAACATGATTTTTCGAGAACATTTTTTTTATAATTAAAAAAAAGACTGTATCGAAAACCTGGATCAAGCTTCAGATCTGAAAAAATTCAGAAATACATACATGTCAAACTTTTCTAACCTCAAAAAATCTTTCTACTGATTTACCGTCATATTTTAAGAAGAATGAGAAAACAAGAGACTTCGTAGTACGATGAGGGCAGCACCTCGACAGGGCGGAAAATGTGATGTCCTATATATATAATTCCCCACTCCCACGCCCCGTACCGCATCTAAGTTTATAATATCTTTGACGTTACTTTAAAATGCGCAATTTCTAAAAATCTTTTTTTCCATGATTGATTCACGCTGGTGGGCTATCTTAGAATGATGAATTACGATTTGATAGCTTATCAATTTGATTCAATTTATTTTAATATCTGCTTAAAGCATTGTATGAAAGCAATAATCTCTTCTTATTTCACAAAAGTCTTCCAGGCTCACACCAAGTTTATGGTTCATTAATTTTAAAGGAAATTTTTTTTTATTTTCAAAATTAGTGTTTTTCAGCAATGAATTTTTCAAATAACCAACTTGGGTTTTTATCCTTGTTATTAATTTCAGTATTTATTTATGGATTACTTGCGCAATCTGTGATTGAAATAGCTGAAGGATTAGTTCAAGGAAATATACTTAAATCTAGAAATGGACGAAATATTTCCGCTTTCATTGGAATCCCTTATGCGCAACCTCCAATTGGAAAATTAAGGTAAAATGTTAATATTTATTTTACTTCTCCAGAGTTTCAATTTAATTCTTGGCAATTTTGCTGCTGGTATTATCTACTATTTAAAGTATACGTCCAACTACCTCCTTGGTATGAGAAGCGTATTTTGCGAGTAAGAAATCATTTCAAAAATAATTAGCCGAGTCGTCGTAAGGAGGAAATTCCAGTTATCATTTCAGTCTCACCAAACTTTGATCAATGGAGGAGGAGTACAAGGACAGAACAAGAGCCTGAAAGGTCATAGTTTATATTGTATACTGAGGAAGGTATTTACATATTTTTTTATTTTAAAATGAATTCGAATATTTTTCCTACGTTGAAAATAAAATTTCACCTGCGAGAAACTGAATATGAAATCTGAATATGAATTTAGATTCAGTGGGCCTTTACCAGCCAAAAAATGGGATGGAGTATATTTATCTAATAAAGAGGGAAATATGTGTCCACAAAAAGTTAGTGGAAAAGTCATCGGAAATGAGGACTGTCTGTTTTTCAATGTTTTCACACCAATGATGAAGTTCAATACATCTTTGGTAAGCTTTAACCATTTAAAATCATTATTAATTATCTGGATTTACAAATTTAAAAAATTAATTTTTATTTTTCACCCCAAGATATAAAAATTGGTTTTTATACGAAAAAATCGTACTCAGCAAGTTCTTTAAACTGCAAATTATTTTACTGAATGCTTATTAGCATTTTTTCATAGAGAAGCAAATTTCAAATCGAAATAACTGTTTAACCCCGAGAAATATTTCTATTCTTAACAAAATAAATTTAATTTCTGGTCAAGCAATTTAAAATATCTTAATCTATAAAGTGTACGATGAACACTGTCAGGGTCGATACATGAAAAAATAAATGGTACCAAACAAAAGATTTCTAGGAAAATTTAAGATGATATAGGTTTTATTTAAAAATAGAATTTTTAATTTTGAAAACTTCGAGACAAGTCAGAGAAGAATGTGAAAGATTTAAAGACGAATTTTGTTAACTTTTCAGGATTTAAAAAATTTTCAGAAAAACTTTGAATTATTTTAAAAGATATTCAGAAGTTTTGAAAGTCTTGAAAAGATGAAAAAATAATATAAATATCAAGAAGATTTCAAAAACTTTGAAACAAAGTTTAAAGAGCATAAAAAACTCAGTTAAGATTTGTGGGAAAATTTTAAATGATATTTTTCTAATATTCTAATATTTTCACAAATTTCCAATCTTCCTATTTTGCGCGAATAAAAAATTCAATAAAAATTGGAATAGGATTAAGAGATATTTGGAAGCTTTGAGAGTAATCATAATAATAATTTTCAATTTAAAAGGATTTAATTTTTTAATAAAATGTAGAATTTGAAATACTTTAAACGACAAATTTAAAATACTTTTAGAATATTTTTAATTTAAAAAAAGTTTAAAAAATTTTACGAAAAATTCGAATCATTCTAAAAATTTTATTAAATTTTAAAATAATGAAAAAATTTAAAAGGATATACACAAACTTTCAAACAAAATAAAAAGTGTACGAGTCTTGAATGGTCTCAAGATAATAAATATAATTTCACTTGGGATTCTTGGGAAAAATTAAAACAGTTTTCATTTTAAAAAATTATCTTAATAAGAAAATTTAGACATTTTTCAAAAAAATTTGATTTATCATTTATATTTATTTTCAGAGAGTGGACGAGCGTAGTCTGAAGTTGCGCAAGGAGCGTAGCCTCGGCTCCCCCGTTGCGGAGAACCGTCGCATGGAGGGAAGTGGTGGGAGAGCCGCGCGAACATTTGAATGTCTGTAGTTGTGATGAGCAAACCCGCTGGACCTGGAAATCGGGAAATGATAGTGCATTTATTTTTTGACCGGAAATTTTACAAATTTTTTGAAAATAAATCTGTCTAGCTTTGTTTCCAACCGTGTTTTAAATAATTAGCTAAATTGTTATATTTTTCAACTGTACTTTAAATATTAAAAAGTAAATAATCATTGATTTCAGAAGATGATTCGGGATCAGTTCATAATTTTAGAATTTTTAGATTCAAACTTTAAAAGTTAAACTGTTTAAATTTTAGTATTATCAGTTAGAAAAATGTAAGCACCCGATTGAAACTTTATAAACTATTTTCAGTTTTAAAATAACTTTAACCTAATATATTCGTAATTAAAAGCTTTAATTAATTTTCAAATATTGTTTTAGTTTCAAATATTCCATTTTTAAACCATTCAATTTGAAATTTTTAAACAAGAAAAATAACATTTATTTAATATTTAGAGATATCTGACTGTTTATTCAAAATCCGTAATTACAAATCAAAAACACAAAACTAAACAAAAAACTAAACTTTGAACGTTAAAATTTCAACCCATTAACGACCAAAGCTATCAATTTTATAACATGAGTTTGACCGCAAAATTTATGGGTATAACAAAACAATGAATAGAGCAAAAGTACTGTTTCTTATGTTTTTGGGTGAGCTAAATTCGAATCCTCCGTAAAAATTCGAATATATTATAACATAAAACGCGTTAATATCTTAAAATTTCTTCAACCATCGGTGCAAAAAATTCTAACACTTTAACAGAAAATTTTTGTACATATGTTTTTTTTCCAAAATGGCGAACAAAATGCAAAACTGTCCTAAAAACTGTTTTTCTCCATCATCTTTGTTTTTTTTTCAAAAACTTCAAAGTTTTAAAAAAAAGTTCCATATATTAAAAGTGTCTTGAAATTAACCATAGAATACTATGAAATTTTTTCTAAGAAATCTTAAAAAAATTCATAGTATTCTATGGTAAGACATTTTGATTCCATGGAACTTTTTTTTAAAACTTTCAAGTTTTTGAGAACAACAAAGATGATGGAAAAACCCAGTTTTTAGAACATTTTTGCATTTTGTCCGCCATTTTGAAAGAAAAAACATTTATATAAAAATTTTTTGTTAAAGTTTAAGAATTTTGTGAACCGATGGTTGAAGAAATTTTAAGATATTAAAGCGTTTTATGTCTGGAAACAATTATAAAAATAAAAAATCAAACATTTTTCACTATTTTTGTATACAAAAACCGCCATATATAATTTTTAAGTCAAAATATTCAAATTTTGACCACGGATTCGAATTTATCTCACCCAAAAACATAAGGAACACTACTTTTGACCTATTTATTGTTTTGTTATACCCATAAATTTCGCGGTCAAACTCATGTTATAAAATTGATAGCTTTGGTCATTAATGGGTTAATTACAGTATTTAAAAAAATTTAAAGTGTTTTAAGAATTGTAAAGGGCTTTATAAGAATGAAACACATTTTTTTAAGATTCGTAGGAAAATTAAAAATCATTTTTTATTTTTTAAAATTAATTTAAGAGAATGTTCAAAAAGATTTTGAAAGTTTTACGAAACAATGAAAAATGAATGTGGAAAATTTTAAGCAATTTTTTTTTTAATTTTGCTGACTTTTTAAAAAGATTTAGGACAAATGCAAATCATTTTAAAAGAAATTTGGAAGGTCTTGAAAAGTTTCAAAAATACTTCAAAATTTAAAAAACGTAAAACAACATTCAGTTTTTTCAAGATTTTGAAATAAAAATTTAAAGTATTTTAAGGATATCTGAAGTATTTGAAATAGAAAATTTAACTTTTAATTTAAGAAGTGAACTTACTCGAATTGTTTCTAAGGACAGTAGGTGTTAAATGGTTATTTATACATAACAATTCAACAATTTGAGTAACAAATTAAAATTTTTTAAATAGTGTAATTAAAATTGCAACGTTCAAAGTTTAACTTTCTGTTCAGTTTAGTGTATTTCATTTGTAATTACGGATTTTAAATGAACAGTCAGATATCTCTAAATATTAGATAATTGTTATTTTTTTTTAATTAACAAATTTCAAATTGCATGGTTTAAAAATGGAATATTTTAAACTGAAAAAATATTTGAAATTTAATTAAAGCCTTTAATTACGAATATTATTTTAAAGTTATTTTTAAATTTTAAATACTTTATAAAGTTTCACTTGGGCGTTTACATTTGTCTAACTGATAAATCTCTCAAATTTAAACTTTTTAATTTTTAACGTTTAAATCTGGAAATTCTAAAATTATGAACTGTTTCCGAATCGTCTTGTAAAATCAATTATTATTTACTTTATAATACATAAATTACAGTTCAATTAAAACATTAATAATTAATTTATACTCACACTTGATGGACTAAAAATGTTATTTTATCCTAAACTATCTATTTCAAACATTTCTAATATTTAATTTTTTAAGTCTTTAATTTTTTTTAATTCTTGAAATAAAAGTGTACGCTTAAAAATTAAAATAGAACATTTTTAAAGTGAAAGATTTTCGAATTACGCATTCTAAACTGAATGAAATCATAATTGAAAAATATAACAATTTAGCTAAATATTTAAAACACGGTTGAAATCAAAGTTGGACAGATTTATTTTCTAAAAATTTTTTAAATTCCCGGTCAAAAAATAAATTCATTGTCATTTGCCGAGTATCATTTGTCGCTCTATTTTCTTTTCATTCTTCTCAGTGCTGTCTGTTCATCACAGCCACAGGCATTCAAATGTTCGCGCCAGTCTCCCACCAATTTCACCCATGCGACAGTTCTCCGCAACGAAGGACCCGACGCTACGCTCCATGCGCAACTTCAGACTACGCTCGTTCACTCTCTGTTTATTTTATTTAAATTCAACAAATTTTAGGATAAATTTGAATCATTTTAAAAGATACTTGAAAATTCTGAAAAAGATTGAAAAGATTGAAAAAATATATAAATTTTGTATAGATTTTAAAAATAAAATTAGAACCTTCTTAAGAATTTTTAATGATTAGTTAATTAGCTTTCTTTTTTTATTAAAAATTTAAAGTTTTGGTTAAATATTATTCTGTTATGGTTGAGGTTCCAGAAGGAAAAGCAAAGGAATGTAGGGGAATTACGCAAAATAAGGTATGGGAAAGTGAGGGAAAGTAAGATGAGTGTTAGTAGGAGAAATATGGGAAGCAGAAGTAAAGGAAGTTAGGAAGTTAGAAAGGAGGAAGAGAGCAACGGTGAAGTAGGTGAAATGGGTGAAGGTAAAGTTGGCAAGTGAAAATAAAGTAGGGAAGCGAGAGGATGTCGCATTGACCGACGGCTAGTATCTGATGAGAAGTAGGAAATGAAAACAAGTAGTGGGAAATGCCAAGGTGCGGAGCAAGGGAGGAGAAGTAAGGATAAATAAGTTAGGTGTTGAAAGCAGCTTGACATGAGATAGGGATGGGCTTATGACGGGTAATATGGAAAAAGCTAAGCTCGTAAATAGAGGATGGAATGTAGAAAGGTACAAGTGGGGACTGCGGGAACTAGGACTGGAGGCGATAAGATGTAGCGAGGAGGTAGTTATGAATGTAGATAGGTAATTATGAAGGTCAAAATGGGATTGGAAGTAGGCGATGCGAATAAGTATGGTTGGGGAAGCAAAGGCTACGAAAGCAAGGGAAGTAAGGATAGGCAAAGAAGAGGGGGGAGGATTTGAAGGAAGGTAATTAGAGAAATAAGTGACATGTAAATAAGAGAAGGGAAGTAGGTAATGGAGAGTACTGGTGGTGACCGTAGGGTGGCAAGAGGAGGAGGTGAGGGCTTGTAGAGAGTGGCTAGGGTAGAGCTGATCAAGGCTACTGTAGGATATTAAGTAGATGAGGGGAAGAAAGGGGGCTCAAGAAGTAATGAGGGCGTGGAAATAGGGAAATTGGGCGAATGGAGTGAAGATGATGAGGAGGGGAGCAAGGGGCAAGTGGAGTAAACGAGTCATTATGATTAGATACCTAAAGAGAAGTTAGGTAAAACCGTCGAGCTAGCGGTGAGAGAGTTGCTGCACTTCGTTTTGGTGTGGCGTCTAGTCCAGATTCGTTGCACTGATTATCCCAAACTCGCGCAGGTCAGTCGCTCTGAAACTTGGCTATATTTTCCTAAACTACGCAAACGCGATACTGTGCTGCAAGCGCCGCGTGTACAGAACGGCTCGACTATACTATTACTCCAAATTTGCATTCAAGTCTTACTCGCGAGTTTTTTGGGGTCGCTGAAACCGAATCTGAAGTCAAAATTCGAAAATTTAAAATGGCGGATCCAATATGGTTGACGAAAACACAAAAAAAACGGCTCTATTTGGACCAATCACGGTACTTACTGGTTTTTGGGGTCGCTGAATCAGAATTTTCAGTGAAAATTCGAAAATTTTAAATAGCAGATATTTTCGTCCGCAATTTCAATTTTTTAAATTTTGACATCACTTTCTGAATTTCGACTTCAGATTCAGCGTCCCAAAAACCCGTGAATACCGAAATTTATCCAAATAGAGCCGTTTTTTGTATTTTCGTTCATCATATTGGATCCGCTATTTTAGATTTTTGAATTTTGACTTCAGATTCAGCGACCCCAAAAACCCCAGGGTGCAAATTTTCAGGATAACAAATTTTCCTGCCATTTTTGGCACTTTTTGTCGAATTCTCTCTGCCAACGAAGGGGTTAACCGCTTAAGCCTGTTCGGGGTAATGGTTCTCCCGAATCAGTGGAGCCGTTCTACTAAACAGATGTATCATTGTTCACGTTGTGATTGATGTGAAAATTGTACATGTGGGCAATAGGTTGGCAATATGTATATAATGGAGATTTGAATTAATTAATTGGTATGCTAATAGGCTACGAAATCCTTTTTGCAGACGCATAGTGCCTACTTGAAATACTTTTTTATGCAAAATTTAGCGCGTGGAAAATTAATGTCTTTTGTTTGAGGATTTAACTATTTCCTGAAATTTGAATTCTCAGTTATTTTTCATTTTCAGTTACTAATAAATTCTAATAAATGACGATAAAATTGTGAAATACTTATAAAGAAGAATTTTTAGGACAACATCACCAGCAACAGCAATTTATTACCAGCAATGTTGTATATTCATGGCGGCGGTTTTAAAAGTGAAAATGCTAATTTTGATTATTATGGACCGCTCTATCTTATGGACAAAGATATTGCACTTGTTACAATAAATTACCGATTAGGACTTCTCGGATTCCTTTCAACTGGCGATTCAGTTGCCCCAGGAAACTTTGGATTAAAGGATCAAGTTATTGCACTGAAATGGGCCCAAAAGAATATCAATGTTTTTGGTGGAGACAAAAATTGAGTTACTTTATTTGGTGAAAGTGCTGGTGGGGCTTCTGTCACTTATCACGCACTTTCAAGTTCATCTACAGGTAAAATAAATAAATTAATTAATAAATGATACATTTTAAATTTATTCAATTCAGCAAAGTAAATTGAATTGAATCGCAGTAAAGGCCATTTAATCAATTTGATCCAGAAAGTGGATCAAATTTATTATCAACGCATATCATATTTTTGGATGAAAATTCGTCTCATTTGGATAGAAATTTTCTGATAAAAATCAAAGTTGTATTACATTGTTGATAATTTAACAATATTGTGAGTAATTAGTTTTTGCCAGTAAATTATATTTTTGTAGATAAGTCACAACTGTCTGTCAGAAATTCAATCATTTTGTATAAAATTTGACTTTTTTGGATGAAAATTCTATAATTTTCAAAGAAAATGCAACTGTTCGATTAAAAATTATATCTTCGTTGAAAATTCATATTTTGTTTTTAAAAATTCACTTACTTTTTACAAAATTTACCCTTTCTGTTTGAAAATTTAACAGTTTGGGTGACGTTTTTTCGCACTGGAATGAAATTTTTTTTCTTTTTTGTAACTTTTTTGAACTTTCGTCTTTTTGAATAAAATATTGTCATTTGTTTAAAAATTCACATTTTTGTTAGTAAGTCATTCCTTTTACTTGAAAACTTAACTGTTATTTTGACATATTGTTTTTCTTTTTTTTAAATTAATTTTTTCAACTGAATCTTAAACTATTTTCTTGAAAATTCATTCATTGTTCTTTAAAATCGTTTTTTATAATTTTGTTACAAAATCAATAGATACGATTAGCTTAGCTATTCCGTTTATAGATAGAAATTTATCTTTTTAGTTGTAAATTGAACTATTTGTTTTAAGATTTGGCTTTGTTCAATTTTAAGTTACATTCTAAGAAATTCATTACTGCATTTTTGATTAAAAATCCATACTTTTTTGTTGAAAATTCAACTATTAAGTTAAAAATTAATATGCCTTGTTAAAAAGTCGTCTTTTTGGTACAGAATTATTCTTTCAAGTAGAAAATTATTTTGTTTAGTTAAAAATTTAAAAACTTGGGTGTGAGTTGAATTTGCTTGCTAAAAATTTTTTTTATTGGTTGGGAAATCATCACTTTAGTTAAAAATGGATCTCTTCGTGTAAAAATTAACCTATTTTGTTACAAATTTTCTTTTTGGATACAAAAATGAATTTTAACATTTACAAACTCAACTATTTTAGTTACTTTTTCTATAAAGTAATTTTTTTAATGAACAGGTTTCTTAGTAAATTTTTACTTTTTGTTAAAAAATGTAACTATTTTGATAAAAGATTCAACTATTTGGTTTAAAATTAACTTTTTTCTTAAAAATTAATATGTTTGGTTTAAAAATTCTACTGTTTTGTAGAAAACTCGCCTATTTAACTTAAAAATTTAACAATTTTGCAAAAATTTTATCTCCCTCTTGAATAAGAAATCTTTCTTGGATAACAGTTCAAATCTTTTAAAGTAAATTTATCTTTGGTACTAAAGTTAGTCTATTTTGGTAGAAATTTTATCTTTTTTTTGTTTGAAACGTAACTACTTGGTTGAAAATTGCACTCCCTTGGGAAAAATTCAATTTAATGGCTGAATACTTATCATTTTAATTTAAAATTCATCTCTTTGGTTAAAATACGTATTTATCGTTCGATCATTAATTTTGTAGGTTAAAAATCCATGTTCAATTGAAAAGTTAACTGCTGAATTTTGTATTTCAAATATGTATGTGAACATTTATTTTGGATCCACTAAAGTGTATCATTATGATTTGTAGCTGATAATCCACATCCTATTCAACGGTTTGATATCCCTGGCTTCACGTGATTACATTAAATTCAATTAGATTTGATTTAGCTTGAAAAACTTTAAATAAATTAAATTAATGATAAACTAAACTTTGTTTTAAATATGGATGCTTTAGAATAGTCCAAATAATATTTCCAACGAAAATTTCTTATTTTTACAGGACTTTTTCATCAGTATATTAGTCAAAGCGGAAACGCACTTTGTCTTTGGGCATATCGAGATAAAAGCTTAATTAGAAAAGATGTCAATTATGTTGCCAGAAACGTTGGCTGCCCAACAAACAGTTCTCAAGATCTGATCAATTGCCTCCGAAAAACAAGTCTTCGCAAACTAGTAAATTTGGCAAGAATTGTGGGTCCGGATTTTCGAATTTTAATTTTCAAAAGATATATATGGATGTAAAATTTGATTGCGCATCTTTTTTTCTTAAGACAAAAAGTTGTAACTTTTTTAGTTTAAAAA
>NC_046665.1:58748294-58754724 GCF_010883055.1 Belonocnema kinseyi
AAATTAAAATTCGAAAATTTTTTCTAAAGCCTCCAGGGGACTTCGTTTTCGCACGAAAAAATTTTATGTGCCCTTATTGCATCCGGACCCACAATTGAAGTTTTGGCTAAAAATGAATTATTATGGATACCAACAAATGAAGTAGAATCAGCAGATGCGTTTTTAACAGATAGTCCACAAAATCTAATAAACAAAAATAAAATTAGGGATTATCCTTTTATGATGGGTACTGTACATAATGAAGGGTTGTATTTAACCGCCCGTAAGTCTTTAATTATATATAAGTATTTTCAGTAATTTAGGAAGTGAGAAAAACTAATCGGATTTTTTCCAATCAAAATTATTTTTATTTGTAGCCTTTTACGGAAAGTCTACTTCGGAGTTAGAAATATATAATGGCGTTGACAGCCTTATTAATATTACATCCAAACGCTCTGTGAAGCCTGAAGATTTACCAAAGTATCGTGAAGCCATTAGGAATTATTATTTTAACGGATCAGTCTCATCCGGAAATAAAGAGTAATATCAGGGAGGCTGTAGGGTAGGGAAAACCTGTCTATAAAATATTTTTCAGAATTTTGCTCCAAAATTTTCAGGAACATGATACCCGTTGCTCTTCGGCAATTTTTTCTAACATTTCGTAGAAAAAAATTGAAACGAAGATTGGGAATTTACTTCAATGTTAGGCCCTATCTTCTTCTAAAATACTGTTTGGAAACTTGGGCGAAAATTCTGAAATCCGTCGAACAGTTAAGAAATTGATTTAAATAATTAAATTGATTTCACCACGTGTCAGAAAGATATCATTTAGTCCAAAAACTGATTTCACTTGTTGATGAAAAAATAATTTGATTCCAAGTTAATTTAATAATAAATTAAGGACGACAGTGTAGAAATACATAACCAACATGTTTCCGAAAATGGATTTATTGCATAAAAAAATATTAAACGATCAAATATACGTTGTGTTAAAAGGGTTTATTCGAATTCTCATTTAGAGTATAGTAATTAAGATAAAATTAAATGTAAAAATAAATGTAAAAATAAATCTGAATATAAGAAAAACATACCTAATTTCACACAAAAAAGAATTTTCTTGATTGAAAAATTTGCTAAAACTTTTTAAATGTATGAGGACCTTAGTCGTTTTGGTCCTACAAGAATTAAAAATATTTCATGTCAAAAGACAAAAGAAATTTCCGATTTTTTTACATAGTTCTGAATAAAGAAAAAGTCAGAGAATTTTTAAAATATGTGAAGTTGTGCTACCACCTTAATATAATATTCTTGTTTATAATTTATTTGACTTGTTTTTATGTTTCCCATTTTAGCAATTGCTTCCACTTAGAAATTATATTCATAGTTAAAAGTTTTATTATTTGATTAAAAATTCAACAATTTTGTTGACGAGCTATCCTTTTTAGTGAAAATTTATCCTTTTTGTTGAAAATTTTTCTTTTTGGCTTGATAATTCAATTCTTTTGGTAGAAAATGAACTCTTTGTTAGAAAATTCATGTTTTAATGATACGAATTCAACTGAAATCTTTCGCGATTGAAAATTCATTTATTTTTGTGAAAATTCGTCATTTCAATTAATAATTTTGTCTATTTTAGTAGAAATTTCATTTTTTTATAAAAATCCAACGTTTTGGTGAAAAAAACCTTCTTTTGGCTTAGGTTTGAATTATTTTGTTGAAAATTAGTCTCTTTTGGTGAAATTAAACAGTTTTTTACTTAAAATTAAACTCTTTTTGTTGAAAGATCTACTATTATATTATTTATTGAAAAATAATTTTTTTCTTTAATATTGAACTACTTGATTGAAGGTTGAATCACATTCTTGAAAGAACATTTTTTGGTCAGAGAATAATTCATCATTTTATTTAAAAATTAATGGCATTGGTTCAAAATTCTTGTTCCTTTAATTAATTTTTTTAACTGAACATTTTAATATTTCTGTTAAAGCTCTTTGATTAAAAGCGTATCTATTTTCTGAAAAATTGATCGTTCTCAATTGTTTAAAAGTTGAACTACTTTGCTTAAAGTTTTTTTTGTTTTTGTTGAGGGTTCACCTCTTTGGTTGAAAACTTAACAAAGCTATTGAGAATTGATATGCTTTAGATTAAAATTCATTTGTTCTGCTCGGAAACTAATCGTCTTGGTTTAAAATTTTCTCTTAATTTTAATAAATGTGGCAGTTTAGTTAAAAATTCATTTTTTGTTAAAAATTGAACTATTTTACAGAAAATTGATCTTTTGGTACGCCATTGGTCTTTGTTGATCATTCGTATTTTTGGTTTGTGAAATCATCGTTTTCTTAAAAAATTAGTTTCTGTTTTATTGAAAATTAGTTTTTTTTATTATTGAAAATTGAATATTTCCATTTTCTTAAACTTCATCTTTCTTAGTTCAAAATTCAACTATTTTTTTGAAAAATTATGTACTTTATTAAAAATTCATCATTTTGGTTTTTAGATTCATCTATATTGGTAGAAGTGTTATATTTTTTTGTTGCAATATCAATTAAATTTAATGTTGTGTAGAAAATTCCTCTTTGTAGGTTCTACATTAAACTATTTTGTTAAGAAAATTGCATTTTTTTGTTACTTCTACTATGTTGCATATAATTTGTGGAGAATTCTTCCCTTCTGCTTTGAAATTGAACTATTTGGTTGTCATGCAATTATTTCTGCAAAAATTAACTTGTTAGGTTCAAAACTGGGGTTAGAAAATTCAAGTATTTCTTTGAATATTCAACTATTTTGTTCAAAATTTAATTCTTTTGTGAAAAATACAAGTAGTTTGCTGAAAAGTCATCTTTTTAGTTAAAAATTAAACTATTTTTTTTTACCTTTTTCCAGTTTGATTGAAATTTCGTCCTTTCAGGTTAAAAATTCATATTTTTTTGTTGAAAAATCAGCTGGCTTGTTAAAAATCTCATTATTTTGTTCAAAACATAAATTCTTTGTTCAAAGCTTAAACTTTTTATTGAAAATTTAACTATGCTCTTGATCAAAATAATATTTGTTTGGTATACATTGAACTATTTTGTTGAGAACTGAACTTTTAAGTCAATCTGATCTAATCTGATTTTTAATTAATTATTACTTTATAAATATTTGGAATTTAGCTAATAGTATTTTATTTTTTAACGCAGCTTCTGGATACTTTCACTCAATTTGCTAGTGACAGTCAATTTCTATACCCGAACTCAATTTTAACGGAAAAAATGGTCAAAATCGCAAAAAGTCCAATCTATTCTTACTTATTCAATTATCATGGACAAACAAGTTACACTGAAACGGATTACGCTATAAAAACAATATTGGCGTCAGTCACGCAATCTCAATTTCTAGAAAAAAATACTAAAACTGTTTAAAATTGTAAGCTTAATTTAAAAAAATTAATTAAAAATAACAGATTTTCTCTAAAAACTCTAATATACTCCATTATTGTTTCATTTTTGTAGAAAAACACTAACATACCATAACAGAAAATTATTTAAAATTGTAGATTTTCTTTTTAAGGTAATATTAATTGTTTAAAAAAACCATTTCCAGCAAAAAATGTTAAAACATAATCTCAAATTGTTCCAAAATTGTGAATCTTCTTAGAAATTGAATGATTTTTTTTCTTGAAAGTGCCTAATTCTGGTATAAAACTCCAGAAAAAAAAAACAAAATTGTGAATTCAATCACTCTGGATAAAAATCAAAGAATAATGACAAACTGAAAAATCTTATGATTTGTTAAATTTAAAATGAAAGTTTTCGTTGGAGAACTCTGAAATATACAAAAAAAATGGTTCCAATTTAAAATATTCTTTTAAAAATAATGTTTTTTTCTTGTTGTTTTTTAAAGTAACCGATTTCTAATGAAAATGTTTAAAATGACCATAAATTGTTCTGGAATTTGTAAGATTCTTAAAATCTATAAATGATTCTTCACTACAAATATTTTCCGTATAAAACATCAACACGACCGATAATTCTTCAAAAGTTGTGAATCTTCTTTAAAATAAATTAAATCAACAATTTCTACTAAATATAATTTATGCTTATAATAAAAATACCAATTTCCGATGAAAAAATGCTAACACGATCAAAAATTTGAACTTAAGAAATAAGTATACAATTATCTACTGAAAATTAACTTTTTAATTAAAAATACAAATTTTTTTCAGAAATACTAACGACATCCAAAATTATTAAACGCTTCTAAATCTTGTTCAAATTATAATTACTTTTTGTTTAATGTACACATTTTTGGTGTGAGACGCTAATGTAACCTCAAATTATTCAAGTAGGTGAGTGCTCTTTGAAATCTAATTTTCTATCTTTTGTTGAACTAAAATTCCGAATTTCAGTCGAGAAACTCTATAATACTCAAAAATTATTATTTATTTCTAAACCCTGTTCAGATTGCACAGGTTTTTCTTTTAAAATACGAATTTCTGTTAAAGATACTGAATTTTCTTCAAATTAAAGTGATATTTGTTTTAAAATACATACCAGTTTTGTGTTTAAAACGGTAACTTGACTTAAAATTGTTAAAATATTTCAGTCTTTTCTGGAATTTAATTTTTTTTTTATTTATTAAAGATACCAGATTTTGTTGCTTGACGAACATAATCCAAAATTATTCAGATTTTAACTATTTTTCAATTTGCAATTATTTTTATTTTGAAGTAAAAAATATTTTGCAAAACGCGAACGTAACCTACAATTGTTCAAATATTCGAGTCTTATTTTAAAAACCTAATTTTATTTATTTGTTTTATAAAAAATATCAATTTCCGATTAAAAACACTAACATAATCCAATAATCATAAAAGATTCTAAATCTTGTTCAAGTTACAATGATTTTTGTTTCAGAATAACAATTTTTTGTAAGAAATGCTTATATTTTTAAATTAAAAATACCAATTTCCGATCAAAACACTAATATCATACAAAATTGTTTAAAACACTAGGCGTATAAATTTTATTATTTTAAACAAAAATTATTGAGCTTAAATCTAGTGATCTTTGTTTTAAATACTAATTTCAGTTGAAACACACCAACATAACATGAAGTTGCTCAAAATTCTAAATATTCTTTCAAATCTCATAATTCCGTATTAAAAATACTAATAATTTCCGATGAAAATTTAAGGATTTCTATTTAAAATAATCGATTTTGTGTGAAAAGTGTTACCATAGCTAAAACTGTTAAAAGTGTAAAATCTTGCTCGAATGATTTTTGTTTAAAAATGTAAACGACTGTTCTTCAAAAATGCTCATTTCCGTTGAAAAGCTAACACAGCCTGAAGTTTTTATAAATTTTGAGTGGTCCTAGAAACTTAATAATTTTTTATTAAAATTCTTTTGGAAAATACCGATTTCAGCTAACAGTACTAAGATAAAATATGTAGAATATTTGTAATACTTCAGTAGATAATATTAAAGTTGAATTTCGCAAGTCTGCCAAAAAGAACAAATGTTTCAGGATCTTAAAGTGGTCGTTTGCTGGTAATGAGAATTGGAATTTGCAAATAGATACATTTTTCAATTTCAGAAGTCGCACTATTTTGAATTTGGGCATCACTTTTTTTTAATTATCGATATTTCTAAAAACGTGAAACTAGTCCTAATTAAACTTAGAGATCTTGTAGATAAAGGGGCATTATTCCTCAACTGCCCCAACTCAAAAAGTCATGTTTTTCGATTGTCTCTAAATTCTGGGAATATGTTCGCCTACCCAACAGTAGTTAATCCACAAACTTATAGACCAGGATTACCAACCCTCCCCAAGTGAGGGGGGGTTGAATTTTCAACCCCAATGCCTGCAGGGGTAGTTTCAAACGCCTGTAACTTCCCTTCTAATTACGCGATTTAAAATTTTTATGAGGGTTTTGGAAAGTGCTGTTTACACGCTTTCATCCTATTTTATTATTTATAACAAAAAACTTGTTTAAACAATTTTTTCAATTAATCAATTTTTTATTTAACTTTTTTCGCAATTTAGGCATCTACAATTTTTTTTAAATAGTCTCAAAAGAAAGCTTGACTTTTTTACTATGAAAAATGTCTAATAAGAAAATAAACAAATTGAAATTCATTGAGTTACAGAGCCGGTTGTAGAGAGAGTCCTCGCGCTCGCACTCGGGCGTTTATGCGGCAGCATACCGCGGAACAGTTTTCAAGTATGCCATTTTTTTGTATTACTCACATTGATTCAAAAGTGCATGAAGTCATCGGAAAAAACTATTCACTTAATCGAAAATATTGATTAATTGAGCGGTTGGGTGCAAGAAAGGCTTACTTGTATTTTCAGAAGTCACTTGCTTTTCATTTGTTCTCCACGAAATTATGTGCAAAACAAAAGAAGCACAAGTGACTTCTAAAAATACAAGCAAGCTGTTCTTGCATCCAACTACTCAATTGTTAAT
>NC_046665.1:58754824-58756261 GCF_010883055.1 Belonocnema kinseyi
CCGGCTCTGTAACTCAATGAATTTCAATTTGTCCGTTTTCTTATTAGACATTTTTCATAGTAAAAAAGTCAAGCTTTCTTTTGAGACTATTTAAAAAAAAATTGTAGATGCCTAAATTGCGAAAAAAATTAAATAAACAATTGATTTATTGAAAAAATTGTTTAAAAAAATTGTTTGTTATAAATAATAAAATAAGATGAAAGCGTGTAAAAAGCACTTTCCAAAACCCTCATAAAAATTTTAAATCGCGTAATTAAAAAGGAAGTTACAGGCGTTTGAAACTACCCCTGCAGGCATTGGGGTTGAAAATTCAACCCCCCCTCACTTGGGGAGGGTTAGTAATCCCGGTCTATAAGTTTGTGGATTAACTACTGTTGGGTAGGCGAACATATTCCCAGAATTTAGAGACAATCGAAAAACATGACTTTTTGAGTTGGGGAAGTTGAGGAATAATGCCCCAATGTATGCCTTAATATCATAATAGACAAAAGAGAATTAAACATTTTTGTGCACTTTTTTGGGTCAAAATTTAAATGAATATTGATCATTCAAAATTTATTCATATTTTTAATTTGAAATAACAAAAAAATTATGTAATCTAAGTATATATGTATTTTTTTAGGAAACCATCATATGAACATTTGTCTGTTTCTGATATCTGGCAGCCTTATCAACAAAGCCGAAGCTTCCTTGAAATTGGTAGTATCAGCAATAATACTGATCCGTCCGTAACTCTTCAAAAAGATTACTTTACAGATCGAATGAATTTCTGGAAAAAAATTTTCCTTTCATTAAGTTATAGAAAAATAAGAATATTATATCAAAATTAATAAATCATAATAATGCTAAATAGTTAAAGATGAAATTAATTTTAAAAATCTATCTTGTTCTGATAAGTTTAGAAAAATAAACTGTCGTAATTTGACAACCTTTTTACGATGAGCCGTCGTCACCTCTTATGTTTCGATTGGTTATCAGAATGACACGTTAAGACTAGATTTCTTATCTGAGATAGGTTCAAACCTGTATTGTGTCGCACAAATATCTTCGCATATTGTGAAAGTCTACTGCACTGATACCAAGTTTTTCAGCGGTAAACTTTAGAAAAACTTTTTTCAATTTTTATTTTCCTAATTTGTATTTTCCAAAAATGTTTTCGTTAAATAATTATTCAGGATTGGTATTTTGTTTGCTATATTTTGTTCTAATATGTTTGTTGCGCGCTGAACCTCTCGCCAAGGTGTCTCAAGGATTAGTTCAAGGGACTATACTTAAATCAAGAAATGGACGAAATATTTCAGGATTCATTGGAATCCCTTATGGTCAACCTCCGATTAGAAAATTAAGGTAAAATTTTTTTTAACTTTACAATATTTGTGAAAAATATACCCAACACTCAGAAAAATATTTTTCTTTTAATAAAGAAATTGCTTCTTT
>NC_046665.1:58756361-58762473 GCF_010883055.1 Belonocnema kinseyi
TATTTCACTGCAAATGTTATTGAAAATTTAATTGTGAAATAAATGTAACTTTATTATAATCAAATTTTATTGTGACATTTAATTAGGGTCTTATTCTAAGACCTATGTGAAAATTTGTCCAATATTTATATGATTTACAATACGTCAAGAATTTGAGACAATTTTATGACGACTAGTTTGTAAATATTAGATATCACAGCTTCTCAGAGAAAGCTGCAGAAATAACTCATTAAGAGGCTAAATACAATTTTATTGAACAATAACTTATTACTTATGCCCTACGTGTGTACATTATTATTCATACTTTAAGAAAGAATTTTTTTCTTTTTTGTATTTTAAAACCAAAGGTTTGTATTTCCATACCCTACTTTCAATATTTATAAGGAATGTACTCAAATATTACACTGGCAGTATTATTTAAACTTTAAAAAAATTCAATTAACAAATAAATTACCTATATGAAATTTCGAATAGAAATGTTTTGATAGAAATCATACGTTATTTTTGTATAACATCGATTAATCACAGTACCTGAGATCTTTTAACACTAATCATTTTTTTAAATAATTATTTCCGGGACCACTTTCAGATTCTGCAACCACTGCGTAATTCCTCATAAATTGATTGCATATACATATGGTAGGGTGGCGCTTAAAAATTAAAAATTCGATTTTCCAAAAGGGTACCCTAAACATTTGTTCACTTAATGAAAGAAACTCATTCGATTAAAAAAATGCATTTAAGAAAAGTTTCAGTTGTACTAGAAAGTTTTTAAAACATTGGAAATTTTTGTAATTTATTCTTCTGGTTCAAAAATTTTAGCATTTTTTGATCTACTGTTTTAGATACTGAGTAAGAATATAAAATTGAAAATGATGGAAAACATTCCTTATAAATATAGGATTTTTTAATTGAAAAAAAACTTTCTTGGATTGAGTTATTTTTAAGGTTTTTTAGAGTTTTGTGTTTACGACTATTAATTTTTTATTCTTATTTGCATCCTAAAGCATTACACAATAATAATTATAATACCAATTTCGCACCTATGGAATAAATTTTAAGAACTTTAAGTTTTAAAAGATTAAAAAACTTCCTGAAACCACTAAAACTTTTTTTTTAATTCGAGTGACTTTCTGTAACTGAAAAAAAATTGGATATGTACCGTTTTGGAAAATTGAACTTTTTAATTTTTAAGCGCCACCCGAATATATTCGCTCGACTAAAGTAAATAATTAGGGGAAGCCCATTTAAAATTAAAAAATGCAATTTCATATTTCTAGTGTTTTTAATTTAATGATCTGATAATATATAAAAGAATATTCACTCATGACATTAATCTAAACAATCGATATTTGAAATCTAGACCTACCTTCTATGACTCTCTGAGCCTAAATTACTGAAATTTCACTATTTACCAGTGAAATTAAACTAATTTAATTAGATATTTGTGTCATTAAAGTTAAAAAAAAAACTACTAGTTCGATAGCGGAAAGTTATATGCAAATTGCATAGTTTGGACAAAAAAAGTAAAACAAAAATGTTTTCATATCGGTTTATATCTCTTTTTTTTATTTCAATATTCGAACAAAATTTCCTATCTTTTTAAAATTTAGGAGAAATTAATTATATGTCAAATTTTTACTAGTGAATGAAACTAAATGATTATAAATTCGGAAAAAAATGTTTGCTGCATTTTTTTAGAATGTTTGAAAAACATGTTTTTTAGATTGAGTCATCTACACCCATTTTGGTAATGCTGAATATCGCAGACCTGAAATTTCTTCAGTTTGAACTGAAGAAACATGTTATCACTTAGGTTCTAAAAAAAAGTTCTCTGATTTAGGAACTTTTTTTGTGTGCACATTAAAAAAAATCCGTATTTGGCAATAATAATTTATGGCAATAATACTAATTATAATAATAAATAATAAATAAAAATAATAAATAATAAAAATAAAATAATAATAAATAAATAACTAAAATAATAAATAATAATAATTTATGGAAATAATATTTTTATTTTTTCATAATTTACGAGAAAAAATTGTACATTAACAAAATTCGTTATTATGCCTTAATTAATAGGAAATATTCATTAATTTTTAAATAAAAAAGAGAACCAATAATCCAAAAATCAGATCTCTGAAAAAATATTTTCTCTGTGATTTTAAGAATTATAAAAATAATGCCTGATGATGTAATTTCAAATGAAAAACGTTTTTTGTCATAAACAATATTTTCTACAAGACTTCTGTTTCTAATTTTTAAATGTAAATTTTTCTATGGCTAGATTCGTTAAAATTTTTGTTTTCAATTTTTTTTAAGCACATAACTATATGTTGCTTGCAATTTAACATCGGATTACTTGAATTACACCCGATTACAAGTTCGTATTATCTACCGGTTCAGGGGATTACCAGAATTTTTTTCCCTCTTTGGTCCCTCTCGACTGATTTGTTTAAAAATCTATTAAGTCAAAAAATCAAATCTAGAAGTGATCAAGAAGGAGATGAAGAGGTCGAAATAGGATGAAAAAGATGAAGAGAATGATGGAGGATGATGATTATGCGGAGCCTAGGTTGATTAAAAATGTACTATTTTTTGATTTGGTAAGAAACGACGTTGAAAAGAAATTTAGTTTAAAAAACTATTTTTACAATAATTTTGTTTATTAACTCTTAGACTTTTCCTATTAAAAACAACAATTTCAAAATTTCATAAGCAATAACTGATAATACTAAATACTGATAATACTGATAATAATAAAATCGTAGAAAAATGTTTAATAATTTATATTTTTATTTAATTTTATTTAATTTTATTTAATAATTTAGTTAACTGAAAATATTCTTTGGAATCAAATTATCTGAAGGTGCTATTTTGTTGAAAAATCGATTTTTTTAAACTTAATCCTTCAATTTAATTTTAACTATTCCATTTTTGGTTTAAAATTAATATTTTTTAGTTTTGGTTCATGTATTTTTTTTAATTCGTCTGGTTTAGTAAAAAAATGAATCTTCTTGTCTGAAGATGCATGAATATATTTTATTGAAAATTCGTCTATTCTGTTAGGAAATTAATCATCTTTGATAGAAAATGAATCCCCTTGTTTAAATGTTGATTTTTTTTATTTGAATACTAGGTTAAAGACCTAACTACTTTGTTAAAAAACAAACTGTTTGTTTGAAAAGTCAACTGTTACGTTGAAAATTAATTTGTTCGATTATGGCTCAAACTTTTTTGTTATAAATTAGTTATTTTTTGTTGAATACAGCTGTTTTTGATTTCAATTGAAACCTTTTTTGGTTGAAATATGAACTATTACTTTTTTCGTTGAGAATTCTTCTCGTTTAATTAAAAATTAATCAATCTAGTTTGCAGAAAAATCTACATTATTGTTAACAAGTCATTTTTGTTTATTCAAGATTTATTATTGTAGTTAAAAATTCATCTCTTCAGATGAAAATTTAACTATTTTGTTGAAGATTTGTTTTTTGAGTGGAAAATTATTTTTTAACTCAAAATTTACTATTCAATATCTGGTGGAAAATTGGTCTTTTTTGTTAAAAAATGCAGCTACTTGGTTACAAATTAATTTTTAAAATTTTAAATTCATGTGTTGGGTTAAAAATTCGTCTTCTTTAGTATAAAATTGATCGTTTTTGTTTAAAACTTAATTATTTGCTTGAAACTTCATTTATTTCGTTAAAAATTTAACAGTTTTGTTCAAATTTAAAAAATTTTCTTCAAAAGTAAGCCTTTTTGTTTAAAAATTTGCGTAAGTCTAGTTCAAATAAAGTAATCCAAAATAATTTTATGTAATCCAG
Source organism: Belonocnema kinseyi (assembly GCF_010883055.1). Taxonomy (NCBI): domain Eukaryota; kingdom Metazoa; phylum Arthropoda; class Insecta; order Hymenoptera; family Cynipidae; genus Belonocnema; species Belonocnema kinseyi. The sequence goes on from NC_046665.1 coordinate 58,760,189, forward strand.
AATTATGCTTTTCAATCCACTTTGATCCAATTCGATACAATCGAGGATAAGGCACAAAGGAATAATTCAAGAAATTCACTAATGTCTTGTCAAAAACAGCATTGTTTTTGTGTGATATTCCATTAGAAAAATTCTAAAATAGTAATATTTCATTAAAGAAAACACTCAATTACTAATTAAATTAGTGAAATTTCTACAGTTCAGATTCAGAGAGAGAATTGTTCAAAATCCATATGGTTCCAATGTTTTATTTTATAGCATTAGTTAATTACTTACTGCTCACTTTTGTAAAGGTTTAGTAGTCCTTTGCCAGCCAAAAAGTGGGACGGTATACATTTAGCTAATAAAGATGGAATTATGTGTCCACAACCCATCGAAGGAACAGTCATCGGAAATGAAGATTGTTTGGTTTTAAATGTTTTTACAACGAGGATGAAATTTAATATTTCGACGGTAAGTTTCAAAGATATAAACAATTAATAAAAGTTCTTATATTTACAAGAAAAAAGCTATTAAAGTAGCGGCATTAATACTGGGAAACCATTCAGTACAGTATAAAAAATGTTCTGGGAATTTTTTTTCATAATTACGCCAATGAAAATTACATTATAGTTACCACAACAGATTTTGGGCAATATTTCAGAAAAATATCTTGAGATATATTTCATAAAATTTATAGAATTTTTCCAAAGTATTTTAAACAAAACTCCAAAATAATGATGTGAAATGTTTAATAAAACTCGGGCAACTTTTCCTAGCACTTATTGCCCAAGATGGTTGGGTACATTTCCCTAATTTGTTTGGAAATACTCTACATCAAGATTTTCGAATTTTCCCTACACTGAGAATGATTAAAAATTGAATTATTATCGATGATTAAAATTTGTATTATTTAATATAATGGAAGTATTTTACGATACAGTGTTAAAAGCATCAAACGTATAGAACATTATATATTTGAATGAGTCATAACTGAATTCCCTTCTCATAGGATAGAACATGTCGAAAAAGTATCTGGAAGAATTTAACAAGAAAATTTTTGTATTCTTTAATTTTCTCAATATTAGAGAAACTTTGAATTGCTTAAAAAAACCTTTAAATGCTTTAAAAGTTTTTACAAGATACGAAAATGATATAATTTTCGAGAAAATTAAAAAAATGTAGATTTTAAAAGATTTTGGAAAAATAAGCTTTTTAAGAATTTTGACAGGTTTCGAGAGAATAAAAAATTCTCTTGAGGTACATGGGATAATTTCAAATGATTTTTAATTTATTGAGATTAATTTCAAAAAAAAGTTGAATTATTCCAGTTGAAGATTAATGATTTTAGTTGAAAATTCATCTCTTTGGTTAAAAATTAGTTTTTTTGTTGTTGTAATTTAATTTTTAAACTAAAAAAATGAAATTTTCCCTCTCTAGTTGAAAATAGATTTTCGTAGTTAAAGTTTTTACTATTTTATTAAAAATTCATTTTTTCCGGCAGAAAATTAATCTTCTTAGTTTAAAACTTAACTATTTGGTTTCAAGTTTACAAATTTGATTAAAAATTCGTTTTTTTCATATTAATTTTTTAAACTGAAAGTTTAACTATTTCATTTTTAACTGTACATTTATCTTTTTGGTTCTCAATTTAACAACTTGTTTTGTTACTAAAAAATTTAAAATTTCATTTTTTATTGTAATTTTATCTTTTTTTATATTCAAAAATTAATTTTTTGGTAGAGATGCAACAATTTAGTTCAATATTCATATCTTTGGATAATAATATCATTTATTTGTTTGGATATTCCTATTTCGCGTTAGAAAATGAATTTTCTTCATTAAAAGTTCATGTTTTTTGTTAAAAATTTAGCAATATTATTGAAAATTCAACAATTTTATTAAAAACTTCATCTACGTTGTTCATAGTTAAAAATTTTATTAAAAAAACGTTTTTTTGGTCGAAAATTCATTATTTAAAGAACTTTTTAACTATTTCAGGTGAAAATTAATAATTTTAGTTCAAAACTCATCTGTAATTAAAAATAAAGTTTTTAATTTATATTTTCAACTAAAATTGTAATACTTTCATTTTTGGTAAGAAATTGACCGTGTAAGCAATCCGTTTTATTAAAAGTTTACGTGAGTCGAGTATAGGCTAAGTAATCAACACTACTAGGATGTAATTTAAATTAATTCTATGCAATCTAAAGTAATCTTCAGTAATTCAGAGTAATTCTGTATTAAAATTTCATCTCGGGTAATCCGGTTGAATCGGGAGTAAAACATTCTTGCTTGAACGCATT
>NC_046665.1:58762573-58779179 GCF_010883055.1 Belonocnema kinseyi
TCACACAGAGAGTGCCAATCTCGATTATTATGGACCTCTTTATCTCATGGACCAAGATATTGTACTTGTAACAATAAATTACCGATTAGGACTTCTCGGATTCCTCTCAACTGGCGATTCAGTTGCACCAGGAAACTTTGGATTGAAGGATCAAGTTCTTGCACTCAAATGGGTTCAAAAAAATATCCAAGTCTTTGGTGGAGACAAAAATCGAGTTACTTTATTCGGTGAAAGTGCTGGTGGGGCTTCTGTCACTTATCACGCACTTTCAAATTCATCTAGAGGTAAAATAAATAAATGAATTAATAGATTAATAGTAATCTATGAATTAATTAACTTAAATCATTTAAATTGAAACACAGCCTATGCACTATTTAAACTACTACTACACTGTCCGGAAAATGACATAAACACTTTGAGAAAAAAAATTAACTTACGTGGTTGGATATTCGTTTTTTCTTTTATTACAAAATTACTTGAATAGTTTATAAGCCCACCATTATATTTTTAGTTAAGAATTTACTATTATTGCATAGATGTTTTCTGAATCAGTTAAAAATTTTATTGCTTTTTGGAAAATTAGTACAATTTCGTTAGAACGTACGTTTTTAGTTGAAAATCAGGTTAGGTCTCAGGTTAGGCCTGAAGAAGTGAACTGCAACGTTTACGACTCGTCGGCAACGTTTGTAGTTTTGCATATTATTAAAGTACTGTGCGAGGAGAGTTTTCTCACTAAAACTAACTCTTTTAGTGAGTGCAGGTCTTCTCAAGCTGAGCTAATAACATCTTTAGCTTTCTTGAAACGATGCAGGGAAAAAAAATCGTGCCAAAATTCTTACGATTGAAAAAACATTTGGGAACATCTAAATCTAAATCAATTTTACATTATAAAAGTATGCTTCTCTTGAAAGAATGGATACAGCAATCAAATTTGTCTGGTACACTACCTCTAAACAGTTATCAAAACTTAACCTTTTCTTATCAAACACCATCAGATTTGACATTTGGTGTGTATCGAACCGAAGATCGTTGTACCAATTCCAACAGATTAAAAATCTTTCCACTCGAAAACAAAGAATAAAATTTGACAAATTACTTCCAGTAAGGCACACACCACCTACATAGTAAAAAAAGATATCTGACCATTCTCTCAGCAATGAAATGATTTCAGCCTTATCTCAAGGACATAATTTTTTAGTACCTCACTCCAAAATCCCGAGAGAAGAAATAATCAGTCATTTGGAATCTACAATATATTCCCTTCCCTCCGAAAAAGCGAATGGCATAACATGTTGGACGGAAAAAATCCTATGCTAAGTCCAACTTCTTTCCTCAAACTTAACAAAACATGAAAAACTGCAATTTAAGAAATAGATCGAAATGAAGTGAGCGTAATGTTACCCACAGACAAAGGCAACACAACAGTGATAATGAATACCTTATATCTGACTATACATATAAGAAATTTAAAAAAATCTACAAAACAATAGTCAGCAAAAAAACACCCCTTCCAAAAGCCTCTAAACTTGACAGCACAGCAATATCTAACTTAATAAATAATCGCATCTCTCCAAGACTTTACGGACTTCCGAAAATCCACAATCTCACTAAAGAACTGAATCCTTTGATAGGAAACTCCCACATCCAAAACTCTTCTGAATTTATCAAAAAGATACAACAGATTCACATTTAACCCCAACAAATCCTAGTGAGTTTCCACTTATTATCTCTCTTTACAAAAAAACCTATATCTGATACAATTGATAATATTAAATCGTTTGCAAACTTCTCCTCCGATAACATACCTTTAATATAACACTGTATCAATAATAATTACTTTTCTTTCAATAACCAATTCTACGAACAAACAACAGGAGCAGCAATGGAATCTCTAATCTCACCTGCAATAGCCAACATCTTTATGGAAAATTGAGAAATTAAAGTCTTTAACCAATGCAAGCTTAATATCCAATTTTTGTGCCGTTACGTTGATGACACTTTTGTCATCTGGAGACATGGAATAGATAAACTACACAAGTTTTCTGATTCTCCCTTGTATACAGAGCTATCTCCATAACAGATAAAGATAACAGAAAAAATGGATTCAAAAACGTTAAACACGACCTAATACAAAATGATTACATAAAAAAATTAATAAAGCAATAATATAAACTAAAAAAACAAGTCAGCACAATCTACGAAATAAACAGAGAGAAAGATGACCACTAACCTACCCTACATACAAGGTGTCACAGAACAAATTGGAAGAATTATCATCAAACACAATGTCCAAACCAAACTTAAACCACCTGCAGAAATAGAACAACTTCTAAACAATCCTAAAGACAAAAAGGCCCCTCTCAATGATGCTCAAGCAAACAGAATCTCTTGCTCTTTTGGCAAAGTCTATATTGAAAAAACCGGAAGAGCGCTAAACTAACTTGTAAGAGAACATGAGAGTGAAGTGAATCTAAACAATTTCACGAAATCAGTATTCGCTGATCATTATATCGAAACAAGACATAACATTTTATTTAACAAAACAACCATCATCGCAAAAACACAGAATACTTTTTTAAGAAAACAGAGAAATAATATAAACCTTGAAATATCCTAATAACATCAATAGGGACAATAGATGTAATACCAATCCGATTTGGCTTTCCGTCGTCCCGGGTGTTAAAAACGAAGACTTGAATAGCCAATCAGATGCGGCTATTATTGAATCTATTATTTTGTAGAAAATTTGTCTTTTTGGCATAAAAATTCAATTAATTTTATAGAAAATTCAACTGTTTGCTTGGAAATTTATATTTTTACATTCTCATCCTAATAAGGAGGTACTAGTTTTATGTAAAAAAAATAACCTTCGCGGATTCCATCAAATGTCGACGTTTTGAGGCCCCCTGAGTCAGAAAAAATAGTTTTTACGTCAGTTTCTATCCGTCTGTCTGCGGTTATTGTGACTGTCTTTGTCTTTGTCTTTGTCTTTGTCTTTGTCTTTGTCTTTGTCTTTGCTTTTCGTTGTCATTGTATTCCGGATAACTTCTGAAAGACTACCAGGATTTGATTTTTGCTTTGGTTAATATTTTTAGGGCGTGGAAAGAAAGGACGAGTTTCTTAGTTAACTATTTTGGATAAAAATCCGAAAAGTTACAGCACTTTGAACATTTCTGTGATTATTTTATTTCAAGATTTAGAAATCCTATGTACGGCTATTGGTAGTACTTGGAAATTCAAACAATTTATCCTAATGATTTTTTTTCGACGAAATAAAAATTATCAGTTTTATGACAATTTCAAAATTCAAAATAATATACAACATAGCGCACGATGTGAAAAAACTTGAAGAGAAGAAAAATGTTGATTTTAGACAGCCCTAAAAGATTATCACAACAACTTTTTGAATCTGGTTAGAATGTCATTCTTTTTGGTTAAAAGTAAAATTGTTTCTTTCGATGATTGATTCTCTTAAGTTTTAAAATGTAAGTATTTTTGTAAAAAATATAACTATTTAGTTTAAAATGAACTTTGTCTTTAAACATGAACCTTGTAGTTAAAATTTTATGCTTCTGGGTTCAAAATTTAACTTTTTCGTAGAGATTTCGGCAATTAGGTTTGAAAATTCCACAATTACGTTGCAATTTATTCTTTGAAGATTTATTACTGTAGTTTAAAATGCATTTCTTAGATTAATAATTAAACTATGTTGTTAAAAACTTTTTCCAGTAAAAAATTAATTTTTTAATTAAAAATATGTACATTACATTTTTGGTAAACATTTATTTTCTAATTAGTAAAAAAATCGACTGCTTAATTAAAAACTCGTATTAATCGTTAGAAAATTAATACTGTTGCTTAAAAACTTATTTTCTATCGAACAGCCAACTACTTAGTTTTTTATTTAAAATGTATTTGCTTTTGTTAAAAAAATTTATTTTTCAGTTGATAATACATTTATTCATCATTTATGTGTATTTTTATTATATTATGCAAGAAGTCTAAAAGCTAATTTTAGTTCCGCAAAAGTGTATTATTTTGATCTGTAATTAAAGATCAAAATTATATGCAACGTTTGGCTAACCCGGGGCGTACTGTGATTGTATTATATTAAATTTCTTTTATGTAAAAAAAAAAAAAAAAATTAATCAAATGTGGGCATGAAAAGGGCCATTATTTCTGGTTCTAATTTAAGAGATACTCAATTTTTTTAAGCATTATTATTATTATTATTGTTATTATTATTACACCATTAAGCCATTTCCCTTTCGTGATAGGCGTGACTCACTCGGTAGGGGAAAGGAGTAGTGTGTGGAAGGGATAGAGAATGTTCAGATTGATCCAGAATTCTCGTGCTATTTAAGTAAATAACACGTCCGTTCCGCGACACTGCTACGACCCAGGTTGCTGATCAATCTCTCTAGCAATCACCCCAAGCGAAGAACCTCACGAAGTTGTTATGTAAGGTTCCCCAGTTGGGTCCATTAGTAGCCAAGGTCTTTTGTTTCAGGCGTCATTCACTCTACTGACACTCTTTTTATTAACTATTTGCCGCCAAACTTTCCTATCCTGGCATACTTCTCTAGCTTCTTTTATGTCCATGAATTTATTCATGCAGGCTCTCGTGTTTCTGTGACTTCTTATGTCTCTTCTAACTAGGATCTCATTCACACATTCTAACCATTCTTTCCGCAGTCTACCTCTTGGCACGCTGCCATTTACTTTGCCTTGCTACACTTGTTTCGTTAGTCGTTCATTTGGCATTCTCTCAACATGTCCGAACCATCTTAACCGATTTCTTTCCTATGTGTCTACTGGTGTCTCTTCTGCACCAGATTCCTTTAGAATTATCTCGTTACTTACTTTGTCCATCAGGGTTTTCCCGCATATTATGCGCATGAATCTCATGTCAATTGTGTTAATTTAACTCTTATCTTTTTCTTGATAAGTCCATGTCTCGCTACCGTATAGTACAGTCGGTACAAATATAGAATTATGTATTGTTATTTTAGCTTTATTTGATATATTTTTACTTCTGATAAGGGGACCTGCTCTACCAATAACCTTCTTACCTTCATTTATTCGTCTATCTAATTCCTCATCTACCTTTCCGTCCCTAGTAAATAAGCTACCAATGTATACGAACTTATCAACTTGTTCAATTCTCTCATCATTTAATAAAATATTGCATAGTGTTTTCTCACTCTTTCCGTCAAACACCATAGTTTTTGTTTTATTTGCGTTAATTTTGAGGCCCATGCTCTTCATGCTTGCATCTAGTTTATTCAACATTCTTTGTAGGTCTTCGATAGACTCTGCCATAACAACCTTATCATCTGCGAACGCTAACCCACGTACCCTTATTGTTTCGAGATCCACACCCTCTTCGTCGAAGAGAGCCATTCTTAAACACTTGTCCATAAATAATATAAATAACCATGAAGACATAACGCATCCTTGTCTAACTCCTTGAATAAAATCGAAACAGTCACTCAGTTTCCCATTCACTCTTACATTTGTTTTGCTACCTGTATATATTGTTTGTATAGCTTGTAGGATCCATCCATTGACTCCATACTCTTTCAGGACTTCCCAAAGTTTACTTCTATCTACCTTATCAAAAACTTTTTCTAGGTCAACAAATGCACAGAAAACTTTTTTTCCCACTCTCAAACTTCTTTCTGTTATGTGCCTTAAGCTAAATATTTGATGCGTACATGACCATCCTGGCATAAACCCACTTTGGACTTCCCAAATCTTTGCTTCTGTTATTTTGCATTACCCTACGAATAAGTATTTTTGAATATATTTTACTTACGGTGCTTAATAAGCTAATCCCTCTGTAATTATTGCAGTCGCTTTTATCTCCCTTTCTCTTGTATATTGGTACGATAATCGCTTTTTTCCAATCGTCCGGGAGGTCTCCCATCTCGAAACATAAATTTATCAATTCGCACAGTCTATGTGGTATGCACGCGCCACCGTGTTTAAGTATTTCAGCGTTAATACCGTCTACCCCGGCAGGCTAACCGTTTTTCAAGTTCTTAATTATATCCCTAACCTCAGTGACACAGACTTTCCCAATTGAACTTTCCATTGCATCGTGTTCAACATCGCAGTTGTGGTGTCCTATAACTTCATCTCCGAATTGTCTCTAAAAATAGTCTCTGAAAGCCTCTAGTATTCCGTCTGCATCATATGCCATTTCCCGCCTACTATTTCTCATGTTGACAAATCAAAAATTAATATTTTCAGGTTAGAGTGAGGTATAAAGCTGAGATCTATGCTGAATCTTTTAGCACTATATTCATGGCTGGAAAGCACCCAGAAGTATGAATATTTTATTTTTAAAGAAAAAATATTTACCGAATGTGTTAATGGCACTCGCCACACCGGAAATTTATCCGGCTATATGCCCCTATACGTAAATTCATACCAACCATGAAGATGCTTTTCATGCGGACGCTAACAAATTATTACTAAATTAAACTTTGTTTCAAACGTAGATGCTTTATAATAATACAAGCAATATTTCAAACATAAATTTTGTATCTTTCCAGGACTCTTTCATCAGTATATTATTCATAGCGGAAACGCGTTGGTTCCTTGGGGATATCGTGACCGAAGCCTCTTCAAAAAAGACGTAAATTACATTGCCAGACACATTAGATGCCCGACAAACAAATCTCAAGATCTAATTGATTGCTTCCGAAAAACGGATTTTCATAAATTAGTAAATTTAACTACATACAATGTTTTGGATTTTCCTGAAATATTATGGATACCCACAAATGAAGTGGAATCGGAAGATTCGTTTTTAACTGATAGTCCACAGAATTTAATAAACAAAAATAAAATCAGGGATTATCCTTTTATAAGTGGTACTGTGTTCGATGAAGGACTGTATGTTACGTGCCGTAAGTTTTAAAAAATCTTTTAGGTATTATTTTTAATAATAGTAATAATCTTTGAATTCATTCAAGATCCTAATTTTAAAATGCTTTAATTTTTATGGTTTCGTAGCCAAGGACATTGAAACCCTTATAGTTTCGGTCAAATATCCATCTTACTTTTTTCCAAGATGGCGAAATGAGGGGAAATTAGGGAAGGGAAAATAGACGAAGTGAGAAGAAAAAAGGGAAGAGCAGGAAGAGGAATAAAGGGGGAATGTTTTTGTGAGAGGAGTAGTGGAGAAGATGAGGGGAAATTAGGATAAATAAGAGAAGGAAAAGTGAGAGGAAATTAGAGTAGGGAAAGTAGGGCTACTGAGAGGAAATTAGGATAGAAGAAGTAAGAACAGTAAGGGAAATTAAGGGAAGGGAATTTTAGAAGAGTAATAGGCCAGTCAACGAAGCTGAATGAGGAGGCTTAAATGGAAATAATTTATAACAATGAACTTAGTTGTCACAAAGCTTCCTTAAGGGGTCTTGAAACATCTCCCAAAATTCAGTAAATTTGGGAGGGGGGGCGCTCGAGCCGCCATTATCCAATATGGCGGGTGATTTTATGTTTTTAGATTTTCCTTGGAAACAGTTGTTTTTAGAGCAAAAATAGTAATATAATAAAACACTCTAAATTTTCTTCTGAATAAGAAAGGTTATATAAAATATTGCCATAAAGTGAATAGTTTGCCTGAAAAATTGAAAAGATTGAACATTTTCGGAAGTTCATTATTCTTGCATTTATGAGCGATTGTCTCAGTGAAAACGAGTGCAGTTTATTGTTTCGAGCTTGGCTGAAGGTAAGCTACCGTGCAATATCGATAGTTTCGTTGTAGCTATATTATTTATTTAATACTGAAAATTATTTTGATCATTTTCAACGCTTAATTTGAAGAAGTTGCTTTCATTTCTCGAAGTAGGGACTTTGTCATTTACCTTTCCATATGTCTTAACAACGCATCTGCAAATTTTCGAAATTTTAAATTAATTTTTTGATATTAACAACCGCCTTTTTTTGAACCTGTATCAAAACTCTCGTAAAATCCGAGTTGAGCCTGGGGGGTGAAGTAATAACGATGTATTTACTGCAGGTCTACTTTTTTTTTTAAACGGTAGCAAACATAATGCACCCATCGTAAATAATCTCATCAACTCCTTCCATATGCCTAGGACCCTTCGAACTGCATTTCCCAGGGCATGAAGCGACCACGGTCATGTGGCTACAGGCGACTATCGGCGTCCCTCTTCCGCCAAAGCAAATACGCAAAGGCGAGCGAGAGAGTAACGGGCTTGTTAGTACAGTCAAGCACAGTCGTTTCTATTTTTGTAAGAAAACCTTTCTTCTCCCGCTAACATTTCACGTCTATTAAACGCGTTTTTTGTATCAGAAAAAAATCATATCATTACTGATTTTTACATGAAGCATTCCAAAGGTGCTCCAATGATCTTATCAAAATTCAGTAATGATCGGATTCAAATTAAGCTTACAATCAAGCTCTGAAGTGAATTTAAATCTTTTGTTCGACTCGCCTCGAAAATACTTCTGGCTTCACATCTATTATTGTTTATATAGAAAGTCATTTGTAAAATAATAATTTCGAAGATAATCTAACAAGAACAGAAAATTATTAACATTCCATGAAATAATTCAGATCAATACTTCAAGGGGATGATAATAAAATAACCATTTTTGTATCTCCATTCATCTCCCGCTAACATTTCACGTCTATGAAACGCGTTTTTTCTATCAGAAAAAAATCATATCATTACTGATTTTTGCACGAAGCATTCCAAAGGTGGTGCAATGATCGTATCAAAATTCAGTAATGATCGAATTAAAATTAAGCTTATAATCAAGCTCTGAATCGAATTTAAACCTTTTGTTCAACACGCCTTCAAAATACTTCTGGCTTCACATCTACTGTTGTTTATATAGAAACTCATTTGTAAAATAATAATTTCGAAGACAATCTAACAAGAACAAAAAATTATTAACATTCCATGAAATAATTCAGATCAATACTTCAAGGACCTTCAACAGATAAATGCTTTTTAATGAACTTAAATAAAAGTGATATAAATAGATATGAAAGGAAAATAATGTATTGAAAAAAAATTATATCACGAAAGGTCTATAGGAAGAGAAAAAGAATAGATTGTATTGTTTGTAATTAAAATTTAATAATGAGTAAAAGTATTTTTCCCGACGGCAATACAACAAATTGCATGAAAAAGTTTTCAAGCGTGTTTTTTTACAAAATATAAATTTGTTTGTTGCTTTAAAAAAAATATTACTTAATCTATGAAAAAAGAAGAACTTCCTTATTATTTTGCATTTATTCAAATACTTTTAGGATGAGAAATATGATCAAGAGAATGTTGCCCCAAATAAATGTAAATCAGATTGTACACAATTTCATGTTATCGAAGAGAACCGGAATTGTTCGCGCTTTTCCCATTAGTTACAAAGTTAAAGATAATGAACAGCCTAAAATGAGATCTCGATGTCATCTGTTTAGTAAAACTATAGGTATCTGCCTTTGAAGCTTAACAACTCAGTCAAAAAAAATGCTAGCGCAACAAAAAATCAGTCACTTAAAAGCTGATAGTGTTCTACGTTAATAAGCGTGAAGACGTTTATGTAAAAAAATTTTGTGCTTAGCAGACTGAAAAATGTAAAAAAAGTAAGGATTTTTGGGTGACAGAAAGCAGGGGAGGGGGGTGTTTTATTTTTACTGCCAACCGCTGGTCCCTTTCTTTAATCCGTGGCCAGGTGCCATCCACGCATACAGAACTAGGGGCCGAAGAATGGTATTAATCTGAATTATTTCATGGAATGTTAATAATTTTCTGTTCTTGTTAGATTGACTTTGTATACAAATAACAGTAGATGTGAAGCCACAACTATTTTGAAGGCGTGTCGAACGAAAGGTTTAAATTCACTTTAGAGCTTGATTATAAGCTTAATTTTAATTCGATCGTTACTGAATTTTGATACGATCATTGGAGCACCTTTGCAATACTTCATGAAAAAATTAGTAATGATATGATTTTTTTCTGATACAAAAAACGCGTTCGATAGACATGAAATTTTAGCGGGAGAAGAAAGGTTCTCTTACAAAAATAGAAATTACTGTGCTTGACTGTACTAACAAGTCCGTTACTCTCTCGCTTGCCCTCGCATATTTGATTTGGCGGAAGAGGGACGCCGATAGTCGCCTGTGGCCACATGAACGTGGTCGCTCCATGCCCTGGGAAATGCAGTTTGAAGGGTCCCAGGCATATGGAAGGAGTTGAGATTATTTACGATGGGTGCATTATGTTTGCTACCGTTTGAAGAAAAAAGTGGGCCTGCAGTAAATACATCGTTATTACTTCACTCCCCCAGACTCAACTCGGATTTTCCGAGAGTTTTGACACAGGTTCAGAAAAAGGCGGTTTTTAATATCAAAAAATTAATTTAAAATTTCGAAAATTTCCAGATGCGTTGTTAAGACATGAGGAAAGTAAATGACAAAGTCCCTACTTGGAGGAGTGAAAGCAACTTCTTCAAATTAGGCGTTGAAAATGATCAAAATAATTTACAGTATTAAATAAATAATATAGCTACAACGAAATTATCGATATTGCACGGTAGATCACCTTCAGCCAAGCTCGAAACAATAAACTGCACTTGTTTTCACTGAGGCAATCGCTCATAAATGCAAAAATAATGAACTTCCAAAAATGTTCAATATTTTCAATTTTTCAGGCAAACTATTCACTTTATGGCAATATTTCATATAACCTTTTTTATTCAGAAGAAAATTTAGAGTGTTTTATTACATAACTATTTTTGCTGTAAAAACAGCCGTTTCCAAGGAAAATCTAAATACATGAAATCATCCGCCATATTGGAAGATGGCGACTCGAACGCCCCCCCCCCCAATTTACTGAATTTTGGGAGGTGTTTCAAGACCCCCTAAGGAAGCTTCCTGACAACTAAGTTCATTGTTATAAATTATTTCCATTTAAAATCCTTCGTTGACTGGCCTATAAGCAGGGAGACGATCGGCTTAGCTGTGGACACAAAGAGAGTTGGAAGTAAGGGCAGAAGAAGTTTGAAAAGGGGACCCTAGACTAAAGTGAAGGGAAATGAGGGGAGGAAAAATAAGTAAATTAGCGGAAATGATTGAAATTAAGGTTGGGGAAGCAAGGAAAATTATATTGGGTGAGTAAGGAAATGATAAGAGGTGGGATTTTTTATTTAAAAATATTGAAAATTTCAAACTCAACTCAGAAAAATTTTTAAATTTTAACTATTGTTAAATTTTATTGTAAATATTTTGAATACTCAGTCATTCAAAACTTGATTATATTTTATTAGAAGAGTTCAACAATGAAGAGCATTTCGAAATGAAGTATACAAAATAAAACGATTTGATATTGAGAAGTTAAAACTCGCGCCATTAAAAATCAAAGGTATAAATATTGAACTTAATAAATTTTGTACCGTAGTAATTAAATAGTTTCTTTACTTTTTAACGATTTCAACTTTATTGATCTGAATTTTCATGTTGAACGCTAAAGTTTCTATTTTTCGCGATTATAAGTGTTAATTTTGTAATTACATTTTCGTAATTAATTAAATTTTGCAAACGTATTCATCCATTCAAAAAGTTTTCATTTTCTAACGATTTAAATTTAATTTAAAAAAATCAAATTTTAAACGGGTTTAGTATAAAAATGCTTTTTTAATTTTTTAATAAATTTTGGATATTCTTCAAAATAAAAAAATAATTATATCAAACTATCCAAACAAAATATGAAGATCAAGTAGACCAAACAAACGTCCCCTTAGATATTATTAACCATTTCCTAACATTTCAACACAATATATTATTTTTTCTAATCAAATACTCGCCGAATATAATAAAATTTGATCATTTGTAACGTGACAATTCCTTGCAATTTTTAGTAACGCAATTTTCAACATTCTAATCTGAAAATATTTAATTGACAATGTTTTGAAATTATCCTATTTTCAAAATTTTAATCTGAAATCATTACATTTTTAGATTCTTCAATTCAAACTAAAATTGTGCAATATTTAACGTCTTGAATTAGAAATAATACGATTCAAACACCTTTGTAATTATTTTTTTCAATTTTGAACATTTGGGCTCAAAATTTTAAATTTTGAGACCTTCTGATATATAATTTTTCAATTTTATACGCTTTTGTTCGGAAGTGATATCAATTCATTTCCTTTTCATTCTATTTAAAAATTTTCCTTTTTACAAAATTTCACCTTATCCAAAAATTTTTAATGTCAATGGCTTTCAATTTAAAGTTATTAATCCGTAATTGAGTAAAAAATAAGTAAACAGTAAAAAAAAGTCAGGAATCAAAAATATTAATCAGTAATGCAGTACAAAATCAGTAAAATGGTAAAAAAAGTCAGCAATGAATTTTCAAATTGCTTATTTTTTGTCTAGAAAATTAACCTTTTCATTATTTTTCCTCATAGCCTTTTACGCGAACTCTACTTCTCAGACAAAACTAAATGTACTTGGCAGATGTGTAAATGGTACATCCAATCGTTTTTTCAAACCTGAAGATTTATCAAATTTTAATAAAGCCATACAAAGTTACTATTTCAACGGATCAGTCTCATCTATGAATGAAGTAAAGGTAAATATATTAATTAATATTTCAAATAACATTTAAATAAATTTTATCTGATTCCATTTTTAAATTTAATATTGTGAAGCGTCATACCAGAATCACAAATGAGAAACAATTATCTGAAAGATTTTGTTTTTTTGGCTTGGTTTTTAATCAATTAATTTAATTTATACATTTTGGTTAAATGAACTTGGAAAACTGAATTTTACTTTCCTAATATTACTTTTTATTAAGAATTTTCTAAAATAAATAATTGTTTATAAATAAAGTATAAATAAAGTGAATTTAGTGATTTTTTAAGCTAATGAGTTAAATGTATTTTCAAAAGATATTGTATTTAGTGACTTGCCTTATAATTTTACAATCTTTATATTTTATTTCTAATTATGATTCTTAATTTGAAAATAGTTTTTAAATAAACTTAAATTTTCTAAAAAACAGGTTTTGTAACGTTGTTTATTTAATCTTTTTATATTTGATATATAATTATTTAAAAAATTGTAACTTACTACGCTAGTACAATTTATATAATAAACAGAAATAATTTATGAAAATTTGTGACACATTTAACTTGTGCTAAGTAATTAATGAGCTTAAAAAATAACTACATTTTTTTTAATTTTTGTTAAAACTCATTTATTTTTTCAAACTGTATGTATCGGTTAACAAAAATATAAATATTGAATTTAAGAAAAGCAATCTTTCACCTCAGAAATGTTTCGAAAAAATTCTGAATTACATAAGCGCCTACTATTTATTATTTTCAAAAGAGTACTATTTAGAGTATCGAAAAAAATCCTCTAAAAATAGAATGGGGCAATTTTTAGAAATTCGATTTTGAATATTTTAAAAATAAAATAGCAAAATATAGATTTGTATAGTTTTCATCAATTTCATGAAAACCTAGATAAAGGGTTCAATTTATTATAAAAACCTTTCAGTTTTCTTTAGAGAAAATATTAAAAAGTAAAAAGCATTCAAAATGCGATAACTCTTTGACCTATAAAAAATTTCGAACATAATATCTAAAATTGATTTTTCTTTTCATATGTGTAACAAGTGGTGTAGATCTAAAGAAATCGGCGGTATAAATGTTTCGATTTTGTTCATTCGGCATGGAGTTCCCCTATTATTTTATGTAAATTTCTCATTCAACTAATAGTATTTTATATATTAATACAGCTTTTGAAAATGTTTACTAAATTTGCTGGTGACAGTCAATTCATCTTTCCAAACTGGATCTTACTGGAAAAAATGGCCAAAATAGCCAAAAGTCCAATCTACTCTTACTTATTTGATTATCATGGACAAACAAGTTACGCTGAAATAGATTATGATATAAAAAACAATATTGGCGTGAATCACGCAGATGAACTCTTATATATTTTTTCTGGTGTCTATTCACCACTAGCATCCCGCAACGATAATTATATCATAGATTTAATGGTAGATTTGTGGACTTCATTTGCAATAAATGGGTAAGTTTTCGGAAAAAGAAGATCTATACATTTGTTATGAATAACTTTTGATATGACGCGTCGTTTTCGTATTAATCTTAAAACATAACACTCGAAAAAAATTTGGAAAAACCGCAAAAGATGCGAAAAAAAGTATTAACAAAAGTTGTTTGCTAAAAAGGGATCGACAAATTATGTATAAAATGTCGCTTTTGAAGTTTTTTCTAGCGAGACACGTGATGAGAATGTGTTCGCTAGAACCGAAGAAGGTTTAGCAAAAGAGAATCCACAATCACTGGATTTTAGTTGTCGATTGTTTGACTTTAACTTTTAAATCCAACAGGCGCGCGCGGCGAACAGGTTTCTTCCCTGTATGCAAGAAACTTCACCTTTTTCTCATTTTTTCAATTTTTTGTAAACTGAATTAAAGGAACACTCGAATTAACCTTTATTAGTTACAAATTCACCTATCAAATGCGTCATTCGAAATTCATCTTTCTTCGTTGATAATTTAACTACGCGAAAAAAATTAATATTAAATAACAAAACATTCTTATGAATACCGATGATATAATATTTTCTTGATACGAGAAAATATTTCTTGCCTCAAAAAAATGTGCTAGATTGAAGAGACTACATTTGCTTTGAGTAAATTTTATCGAGACAAAAAAAATGTTCTCGGACCATGAAAATATTCTTTATAGTTAAAAATGGAACCTTTGAATTTTTCATTGACAATTTATATCTTTTGGTTGAAAATTCAAGCATTGTATGGAAACTTGAACTTCTTCATTAACTATTTATTTTATAGGTTGATAATTTCACATTTTTGTTAATAATTAGTTTTTTAGTTGAGACTTAGTTCTCTGAACTGACATTTTAATTAATCCATTTTTAATTACAAATTTTTCGTTTTTAGAAGAAAATTTCACTTTTTGGTTTAATAAAAATGTATTTTGTTTGTTGTAAATTTGTATTAGGGAAGAAATCTTCTTGAATAAAAATTCAATTACTTGGTCAAAAGTTACACAACTTTGTTTAAAATTCATTTTTTCGTTTAAGATCTATCTCTGGTTGAAGATTTAGCTATTTTATCACAAATTATTTTTTTTTTTTGTTATTGGAAATAATTTTTTTGAACTGCAAATTCATCTACTCCGTTTTTAGTTTAAATTAAATCGTTTTTAGTTTCAAATTCAACTATTTGGTTGCAAATTAAAGTTTTTGTTTCGAATTAATATTTTTGTCGAAAATTCAACAATTTTGTAAAATATTTATATTTTTGGATTTAAAATTCAACTATTTTGTTGGGGACTTGTCTTTTGGATGAAAATTTTATTGTTTTGGTAGATAATTTAGCTACATTTGTTTGAAAATTAACATTTCTTTTAAAAATGCATGTAATCACGTAGAACACTACAATTCTTTGTGGAGGATTAAAGTTTTTAGCTTAAAAATTAAACAATTTGCTTGACATTTTTTTCACTCTTTAGTAAAAACCTTTCTTGGTTTAAAATTCATCTTACTTTTGGCTTCAAAATTCCCCTATTTTCTAGAAAATTCGCCTTTATTTGTTAAAGAGTTTAACATTTTGTTAAGAAATTCAATTATTTAGCTGCAAATAACCTTTCTGGTTGAAAGTTAATATTTTTTTATAAAAAATTTAACTATTTTTTTATATTAATTGTATTTTTGGCTTAAAATTAAACAACTTGATTGAACTTTTTGTACTCATAAATGAAAAAATTTTCATAATTGAAAATTCATCTTTTTTGTTGAAAATGTACATATTTTTTCAAAGATTCGTCTTCTTGGGATGTAAATTAACCAATTTTGACCGAAAATTAAACTTACTGAATAAAATTTTTTAAATAAATATTTTCGATTTGAAAATTCAACTATTTAGTAGAAATTTTGCCTTTTTGTCTTGAAAATTCAAGATTTTGGCTGACATTTTTTTCTATATTAATGAAAAACCTTTCTTGGTTGAAAATTTAACTCTTATGTTAAGAAATTCTACTTTTTGGGTGGCCTTAACTGTTTTGATTTTTAAATTAAAATATTTTTTGGTGAACATATCAAATATTACTTTTTTTCTTAGAAATTCGTCTTCTTTCGTTGAAAATTCAATTACTTGACTAAAAGTTAAACTACTTTGTGAACAATTTATTTTTTTTAATGTATGATTACTTGAAAATCTATTATTTTAGTGGAAAATTCTACTATTTTTTCAATAAATTCAACTGTGACTTGAAAATGAAATATCAACTATTATATATATATTTTTAGATATATTATTTTTGAGATATAAGAATTTAACTATTTATTTTAAAATTTATTTTTCTAGTTTGAAAACTCAATCATTTTTTGTAAGGTTATCTTTTTTGAAAATTGAACTATTCTGTTGAAAATTCAAAAACCTTCACAAGATTTCATTTTTTGCTTGAATATTTAACTATTTCTTCCAAAATGGAACTGATTGTGGTTGCAGTTTAATCATTTTTTTAACCATTGAACCATTTCTTGAAATTTTATCATTCA
>NC_046665.1:58779279-58791667 GCF_010883055.1 Belonocnema kinseyi
AAAAGCACTAGAATTATTCTCATTCAAAAAATATGTGTCATCTAAGTTTTTTTGTCTTGTCTAGAAAACCAAGTTCTGAGCATTTGGCTATAATTGATCTCTGGGAGCCTTATCAGCGAAGCAAAAGTTTTCTGCAGATTGGAAATATTTCAAATAATACTGATCCGTCCGTCACTCTTCGACAAGATTATTTTACTGATCGAATGAACTTCTGGAAAGAAAATTTTCCTCTCCTTAAGTTGTAATAAATTATAGATCTTTTGTATGACGAAAATTATCCATGTTCTTTTTTAAATGTAAATATGCGTACGTGAAGGTGCATATTTTTATGAATAAATTTTTGCCTTCTTAGTAAAATATTTTATTATTTATCCATTGATCAAGTTAGTAATCTTTAAATGTATTCTGTTTATTAGAATTTTATAAGTCACTGGAAACCCTGCACGAGTTTTAGTGGACGTTCGATTAATTTCCTTGTTTTAGATCTGATTAAAGATTTCCAGGAAGGTCAGAATCATTTTTTTACGATTTATCAATGTCACACAAAGTAATAATCAGTTACCTGATTATGACATTACATATTTCTATGAGTATCAAAATATCTCTTGCTCAATTATCTCCAACTTTAAAGCATATTCACGCCAAGTTTTCTAGTAAAGGCTATTTTCTTAAGAATTTTTTTTCTGACCTTTTTTGTTTTAGATTTTTTAAAGAATTTGAGTAATGAATGTTCCACCGGGGTCTGCATTATTTCTGTTACTTTCGGTATTTTTATTTAAAGTACTTGCAGCACCTGTGGTTAAAATATCTCAAGGGTTTCTTAAAGGAACCATACTTCAATCAAGAAAGGGAAGAAATGTTTCGGCTTTTATTGGAATCCCTTATGGTCAACCTCCATCTGGAAAATTAAGGTAAAATTCGACCGTTTTTTTTTCTAATTCCCCAAGTGAAAATATCTACGTGTAAGTCAACATGGAAAATTGAAATCTTTTACGTGTAGATTTAAGCGTCATTCAAACTAGATTAAACTGAAGTAAATTAATTTAATTTAAATTATCTTATTCGAATTCATTTAAATGAAATTAATTAAAATTAAATTGGACTAATTAATGTTTTTGTTTTACTACCGAATTCTAATAACATTATACTCATTTGTATCAATTTTTTACAAAAAGAATGGTATTTTCTGAGAAAATAACAAAATAATCTACTTTTTAAACCATTTTTTTCAATTATTGAAAGCAATGTAAATTGCGATCGTGACTTGAACTGATTTCTGAAATGTCGTCTTTTCGGTTTGAAAATTCAACAATTAAGTTTAAAATTCCTGCATTTTTAACTTGTCCTTTTTGGTAGAAAGTTCATCCTCTATATGGAAAATTCATCTTTTTAGTTAAAAATGCAATCATCATTGTTTTTTTAAACATTTTATTTTTTGACGGAATTCTTAATAATTTTAGACAAAACGAAAGAAATGTGAATCTATCAAATAGTTTATTTTGGCAAAATATTGATAGATTTTATTTTATTTTTAAACCATTTTCTAAATTATTTTTTTTAATGAAACTTCAAAGCAAAACAATATCAGAAGAAATATATTGGAAAAAAAGTCATACGAATCGATAAAATATTTCGATCTCATTCAACATTAATAGATTTGAATTATTTTAATGATATTCAATAATTGTTTATTAATTGTTTATTAATTATTTATTTATAAAAAATTGTTCGACACCTTCAACTATTCGCTCTCAGTAATTCACGCCAGACCTCTTAATGAAGCCTAGTATGTCAATCACCGATTGTGTTGTAATTTCCTCAGGCTCCTTCAAATGGGCTCCATGGGTTGGCTACCTGAGCCTAGCTAATGCAGTGCCCTGGCATAGTACATTCACGGAGGTTTCATTATTCCTGCCGCATTTCATGCACTCTGTCGTGCAGTTGCCCCCCCCCCCCCCCCATTTTGTGCATATGATAGTTCAAGTGGTTGTGCTCAGTGAGCATCTCAATCGCTGTCCTTCTTTTTTTCATGGGTAAACCCAGGATTTACCTGACTCTGTCCATTCTGTACATACTGCCTGGGATGGATTTCGGCTGTCGGCAATCCTGGATTGGTTCCCAGTATTTCCGGTGCTTTGTTCGGATCCAATTTTTGATGGCCTTCCAGATTCAGCAAGACGCCACTCCCAGGACCGTTTCTGGTCCTATGTATTCGCTTTGTGTGCCGCGTTTTGTTAGCTTTTCCGCCTTTTTCTTTCACTTTATCCCTGTGTGACCAGAGACCCATTTTAGAGCTACTTTTATTTTTTCTGCTAGTTGGTTTATTACCATTTTGCATTCCCAAACAAGTTCTGATGTATCTAGTTTCCCTGCTGCACTGCTGTCCGTGCAAATAATAATCTGCCTGTCAGCAGCGTTTGTTTCTATTAATTTTTCAACGCAGCGAAGTGCGGCCAGGCCCTTCGCCTGAAAGACAGTAGCAAGCCTTCCAAGTGGGATCTCTATTCCATTCCTTCTTGTGCTGTCATAGATTCCTGCTCCTGACCCTCCCTCTCAATTGGAGTTAGCTGTACACCAGATTTCCTTTTGAAGAGCGGGTTACCATTTGTTTTCCACATATCCCTGCTTAGACAACGGCCGCATGTACGATCCTTCGTTAAAGAACAGCAGAGTAGAGCCATGCAAGAATTTTAGGCCCCTCGACCCCACGTCAACCCAAAGGCTTTCCTGCTCGTCCAAAAAGATTTAAAACGTCAACTTCCTGCAGCAGAATATAGAAATGCCAACTTTCGGCACTTTGTAATTTCTCGTGAAAGTGACCAGGCTGGTCTTTA
The DNA here is from genome assembly GCF_010883055.1 of Belonocnema kinseyi. Taxonomy (NCBI): domain Eukaryota; kingdom Metazoa; phylum Arthropoda; class Insecta; order Hymenoptera; family Cynipidae; genus Belonocnema; species Belonocnema kinseyi. The sequence continues at coordinate 58,782,114 of NC_046665.1, forward strand.
GCTGATTTACCTAGAGCCGTAAGCTATCGCACCAGAGCTCTACGATGTACAGCGCCGACCTTATAAGACTCATCATCAGTTTCAGATGAGCCCCCTTGAATAAGATTTCAAAGTCATCGGCATACCTCTTTATATAGCACCCCTCTTTATTAAGTATACAAAAGGGGGCATCCACTACCATGAACCATAGGAGGGACGACAGCACAAACCCCTGCAGGTAACCCTGTGTGGCTTACTACCTTTAGCTAGCCTTTCCTAAATACCTTTAGCTAGCCCTTCGCTCTAACTGGTTTCGAGTCCCCTCCGGCGTAGCATGCTCCCTATTCGGTTTACTCTCTGGTCTGGCAGGCGACACACACCCCTTCTGTTTCAGCTGGTGCTTCAATTTTGCCGCATAAACATAGAGCTTAGTTCCTACCAAACAGCCTGCCTGAAAAGCATACTGTGCATTCTGTGCAGCGGAGAGGCTAGAAGCACATCTTTCTTGATATATATCTCGACCAGCTACTCCAACGTCTTCAGAATAAAAGACGTTAAACTGATCGGCCGGAAGTCTTTTGCAGCAGTTTAACCTTCCTTCCATGCCAATGGCACGTGTTTTAGTGCCATGCTTGCCCTGGCGAACCAAAGGAACCGAATGGAGCCTCTACAAAGTACCCGTAAAGACTGCTACACTTCAAACGCATCGCCGGTAAGTGGCAGTCAACAGGCCTTATACGTCTTATATTTTTAAAAACTTTTTACCGTTGCAAAAAAAACGATTGCGATTATTCCGTGACCTTCTATAGGGGATTTTAAAGGAGAATCTGAATTCCAACCATTCAAAAGTTGATTTTGCTGTTTTTTCGAGTTTTTAAAGAAGGAACCGGATGGGGACCCAATGGGATCTTTACGGGTACTTCGTAGAGGCTCCGTTTGGTTCCTTTGGTCCGCCAGGGTCTCCCAAATATTTTCGTCAGTGGAGGGAAAATAAAATCGATGCTTTTTGTAAAAGCGCTGCGTATATGTTATCCGCCCTGTTGATTTAAAGGGTCATAAGAACCCTATGACAACTCTCACCAAGGCGTTGGTAGCCATCTGTGCGAAAGTAAGGCCCTATGACTACAGGTTAGGCCTGAGGAATAGCTCCAGGTGAAGATTTCACGTTCACTAGCCCCTGTGCAGTGCCTCAACTGCTGTTTACGAGGAACGCTTTACGGTCCCTCTTTGTTTGTGCTACGCTACGTTGACTCTACCTTATGGAGAGTCCCATTAGCTGAGCCTCTACCAAGTTGATAAGATTGTAGCCATCATTATCGGAATTTCGCAAAGCTTCTAGTGGATTACCCCTAAGTTCCACGAAGGGGCCCATCATTGTTTTTAGTTTGTGTTCTTGTATGTGTTCTATTTATTTTTGTTCCACGAGAAGCTAAGGAAATAAGACGCACGCCCCGCAGTACCCTGCTTTTAGGCTGTGGCTATACATATTATAGGGTTCGACTTGGTGTCCGAAAGTCTTCGTTAATATACCTTCTTTGTAACCCCGGCCTGTCCGCCTCTGCTGAAGCGCTATCGATATTCCAGGAGGCTATGCTTTTAACCCCTGGAAAGATCGCTCCTTAGTGTAAATCTCTGGTTTACATATTCTAGCACTATAGTCTATTGAGACACATAAGCCCTTCCATTAACTGCAAGGTACCGCGATCCCTAGGGAGAGAAGATTAGAAAGACAAAGTCAAAAGATACCTATCATTAACATTCTTATTATTATTACACGAATAAGCCATTTCCCTTTCGGGGTAGGCGTAGAGAATTTTCAGATTGATCCAGCATTCTCGTAATATTTAAGTAACTAACACGTTTGTTCCGCAACACTGCTCCGACCCAGGTTGCTGATCAATCTCTCTAGCAATCACCCCAAGCGAAGAATCTCATGAAGTCGTTATGTAAGGTTCCCCACTTGGGTCCATTAGTGGCCAAGGTCTTTTGTTTCAGGCGTCATTCACTCTACTGACACTCTTTTTACAAACTATTTGCCGCTATACTTTCCTGTCCTGGCATACTTCTCTAGCTTCTTTTACGTCCATGTATTTTTTCATGCAGGCTCTAGTGTTTCTGTGACTTCTTATGCCTCTTCTAACTAGGGTCTCATTCACGCACTCTAACCATTCTTTCCGCGGTCTACTTCTGGGCACGTTGCCATTTATTTTACCTTGATACACTTGTTTCGTTAGTCGTTCATTTGGCATTCTCTCAACATGTCCGAACCATCTTAACCGATTTCTTTCCCATGTGTCTACTAGCGTCTCTTCTGCACCACATTCTTTCATAATTATCTCGTTACTTACTTTGTCCATCAGGGTTTTCCCGCATATTATGCGCATGAATCTCATGTCAATTGCATTAATTTTACTCTAATCTTTTTTTCGATAAGTCCATGTCTCGCTACCGTATAGTACAGTCGGTGCAAATATAGAATTATATATTGACATTTTAGCTTTATTTGATATATTTTTACTTCTGATAAGGGGACCTGCTCTACCAATAACCTTCTTACCTTCGTTTATGCGTCTATCTAATTCCTCATCTATCTTCCTTTCCCTAGTAAATAAGATACCAAGGTATTTTAACTTCTCAACTTGTTCAATTCTCTCATCATTTAACACAATATTGCATAGTGTTTTCTCACTCTTTCCTTCGAAAACCATAGTTTTTGTTTTATTTGCGTTAATTTGGAGGCCCATGCTCCCCATACTTGCATCTAGTTTATCCAACATTCTTTGTAAGTCTTCGATAGACTCTGCCATAACAACTTTATCATCTGCGAACGCTAACCCAAGTACCCTTATTGTTTCGAGATCCACACCCTCTTCGTTGAAGAGAGCTATTCTTAAACATTTGTCCATAAATATTATAAATAACCATGGAGACATAACTCATCCTTGTCTAACTCCTTGAATAATATTGAAACAGTCACTCAGTTTCCCATTTACTCTTACACTTGCTTTACTACCTACATATCCTTCCTATATATCTTTCAGGACTTCCCAAAGTTTACTTCTATCTACCTTATCAAAAGCTTTTTCTAGGTCAACACATGCACAGAAAATTTTTTTTCCTACTCTTAAACTTTTTTCTGTTATTTGCCTTAAGCTAAATATTCGATCCGTACATGACCTTCCTGGCATAAACCCACTTTGGACTTCCCAAATCTTTCCTTCTGTTATTTTCATTACCCTACGAATAAGTATTTTTGAATATATTTTACTTACGGTGCTTAATAAGCTAATCCCTCTGTAATTATTGCACTCGCTTCTATCTCCCTTTCTCTTGTATATTGGTAGGATAATCGCATTTTTCCAATCGTCGGGGACGTCTCCCATCTCGAAACATAAATTTATCAATTCGCACAGTCTATGGGGTATGCACTAGCCACCGTTTTTTAACATTTCAGCGTTAATACTGGCTACCCCAGCAGCCTTACCGGTTTTCAAGTTCTTAATAGTCTCTGAAAGCCTTTAGTATTCCGTCTACAGCATATACCATTTCCCGCCTACTATTTCTCATGTTGACAAATTTTGCACTTTTTTTCCTTTCATTTTTTTATAAATTAGTTTCATTGTAATATATTAAATGAATTTTGTTTCATTAATAAATTAGAAATGCTTATGAAAGTTTTTGTATTTAGAATAGTAATTTTCGAAGCTATAAGGGGGAAGGGAAAATTTTGGTCACAGCCTACCCCTTTTTGTATAGCAAACCTTCCTTCTAATCTAAAAGTGAAATATCAGTCCAGTGAGACTAGTAATACCGTCGAGTGATATTTCCCGATTTCGACACGATCCCTACTCGATCCCAGACTCCAGTATCGGGTTTGCATCGTGTCGGATTTAGCTCGACTCGACTATGGATCGGGAAGTCGATATATCAGCTCGGGATCGGGTCGGGTTTTCGATACTCCTTCGGCAGATTTGCTCTTCTCACTTGAAGTGAGCGGAGAGGGAAATTTCTCAATGTGTTAACGTTACTCGTTCCCCCCTGACTCCTCCCCTCGCCTAGTTAACCCGGTTATGGCTTGTTAGTATGTGGCAATATTGCACTTTTTATTCAAGAAGAGCAAATATGAATCAGATATTGAAAAGTGAACAACGTACACCTTAATTGTCGTAAATAGATTGCATTCTACTGATTCTCCCAAATTTTGTAGTGCAAATTTTTGGAAAAATAGTTTAACTAAAGAAGAAAAGTGTTGACAAACAGATGATGTTGTTGAAAGAATCTTGAATTTTCAACCAAGAAAGATGAATTTTCTAGCACAACTAATAAATTTGCATTCCAAAAGACTATGTTTTAACAAAATAGTGAAATTTATTACTGATTATATGAATTTTTAAGAATTTCGTTAAACTTTCCTTCCTACAGTGGCATTTACAAACTAAATATGTACGATAAATTCTCAATAAGAACTTCAATAGTTGAATTTTCAATAAAAAATGGAATGGTTAAATTGTTACTTGAAAACAGTAATGTTTAACCTGAAAAAGGATTTATCAACAAAATAGTGAAGCCCCTCAACCAATGAATTGAAATTTTAAACATGTAGTACAAAATTTAATAAAGTACTTTAATTTTCTTCATAAGAACTTAAGAATACTCATTTTTCACCAAATACATGAATTTTTTAGACAAAAAGGTAAATCTTCAAATCAAGAAAATAAATTTCCTACTAAAAATGAAGCAGTTACATTTTCAATTAAAAAATTAATTTTCTGCTTCAAAAAGAACGAACTTAAAAAAAAAAGTTGCATTTTTAATTTAACTTTTAAATTAAAAAAGATCGATTTCAACCAAAAGTGGAATGGTTTAATTTTTAGCTTAAATAATCACTTCTCAACTAAACTGACAAATTTCTAACTAAAATATTGAATCATATACTAAAAAGATTAATTTTCTACCAAAAAAAGAATATTTCTCAACAAATTACATGAATTATCAACTAAATACATAGTCAAATTTGTAACTTAAATTATCAATTTTCAACATAATAGTTCAATTTTAAACTAAAAACATCAGCTATCAACAAGAAATGGAATAGTTTTATTTTCAACCAAAAAGAGGAATTTTAAACAAAAATTATAAATATTTAACTGAAATGCTTAAATATTTAACCCAAAATACGAATTCAGAATAAAATCATGAATATACTCAACCTGAAAATGTACCTAAATTTTGTTTATATAATTTGTTCGTAAAATTAACAAATGTATAACTAAATTTGTGAATGATTTGAGCAAGGTCAAATAAAAAAACGATTTATTTTTGCTTGGAAACGCCGAAAATGTGCATTTGTTTATATAATTTGTTCGTAAAATTAACAAATGTTAATGCATAACTAAATTTGTGAATATGATTTGAGGAAGATCAGATGAAAAAACGATTTATTTTTGTTTGAAAACGCCGAAAATGTGCATTTGTTTCTACAATTTGTTCGTAAAATTAACAAACCTTAATGCATCACTAAATTTGTGAATATGATTTGAACAAGGTTAGATAAAAAAACGATTTATTTTTTCTGGATAACGCCGAAAATGTGCATTTGCTTATATAAGTTGCTCGTAAAATTAACAAATGTATAACTAAATTTGTGAATGATTTGAGCATGGTCAAATAAAAAAAACGATTTATTTTTGCTTGGAAAGACCGAAAATGTGCATTTGCTTATATAATTTGGTCGTAAAATTAACAAATGTTAATGCATAACTAAATTTGTGAATGATTTGACCAAGGTCAAATGAAAAAACGATTTATTTTTGCATTAAAACGCCGAAAATGTGCATCGCAAAATTAACAAATTTTAATGCATAAAAAAATTGTTTCAGAATATATAATTGCAATGAAATTAGATTAAAAATCGTTTTCATTTTGCTTTGAACTCCTAAAATGTGAATTTTTTCATATATTGGGCTTATCAAATAAACAAATATCAACGGATAGTATAATTTTTACAGAAAATATAATCGGTGAAATCATTACAATAAGAGTAGACGAAAAAAAGATTGTTTGCTGCCTATTAATTTCTGTGATGTACATTTGTTTATAGAATTTGTTTATAGAAGTAATTAATAATATTTAATTCTATTTTTGATGATCACGTATCATGCATACAATAAAAGCAAGCATTTTTACACTAGGAATATACTTTAACAAGAAATAATCTTAATGTAGATTATTTGTTATTAAAATACGCTAATAACAATAACCTTGGAAAGCTAACATTTCTTTCTTTTTTTTATACCGCTTTGCATTGAATCAAAGTGATCTGAAGTATAAAATAAATTTTTGCCACGGCAATAAAACATGAAAGGCAAAAATTCAATACTTTTCGCTATTTGCATTAAGATTAAAATTAAATAAACAAAAAAACCAATCGACTCTCAACTGTTCCTAGAAAATTTAGTCCTGAATTTTCAAAAAAAAACAACCAATCCAAAATAGGTATATATCATTTTGAACCTCGTTTTTCATTTCACCCTACTGTGAACCGCTAGTCGCTACGTCACAGACAAATATCTGGCGAAGGAGTATCGAAAAGTCGACACGATCCAGAGCCGATATATCGACTTCCGGAGCCAAAACCGAGCCAAGAGAAAACCGAGCACGGGTATAAGAATCAAGGTCCCGACTCGAGACAAAACCGACGCGATCAACATTTTTTCAATAAATGATTTTTTTTAACAATCCGGTTATCCACGTAATTTTAAGCACTTCATACTCACTTTTATAAATTGTTTACAAGAAGTTTCTTTTTTTAACATCAAAATAATCACAAAAAAATTTTTCTAGAATTTGTTGCTGTGTATTTTAACTAAATTTTGTTAGATTAATAAATTTTGAATGGTTATGAAAATTTTTGTATTTGAAATATTAGTTTTTTAATTCCGTAAAGGAAAGTGGAAATTTTGTCACACCCTGACCCTTTTCCAGCTCAAAAATGACCAGTAGTTAATATTTTTGGCGATTTCATAACTTTTTTTTTTAATTGTTACTGAAAATGTAATTGTGCAAATATTTTAATTTTTATATTTATAATTATCAACTCAAAATATGTTAGTGTATGTGGTATTAACAGAACGATGATATAATTAGTTATGAAAGTGATTTTAACAGATTTTTAACTTTTCGGGGGCGAAAATATGAATCTTTTTTGGTCTTTTCCTGATGATATTTTATTTTCAGTAAATTTTATTCAAATATTGTTTCATAAAAAATGTTTATTGTATATCTTTAGTTTCAAGCAAACCTTTTACTGTATTGATAGGTATTAGTCTATACATCGATAGGTTGTTTCACTTTCAATTTCCACCTTAAATTTCACGTAGATATTTTCATCTGAATTTAAATTATTTTTGTACGTACTATATTCATTATTTTTTTGTTATTTACTATTGAATTAGATTTAGAAGTCCTTTACCAGCAAAATCGTGGAATGGAATACGATTTGCTAATAAAGAGGCAAATGTATGTTCTCAAAATTATTATGGAACATATATTGGCGCCGAAGATTGCTTATACTTAAATGTCTTTACACCTATTTTGGAATTCGGCTATCCAAAGGTATTTACACCCATCCCAGTTTCGAAATTTAATAATTTTTTAAGGAATTAAATAGGTAAATTCACATAAAAGAAAGACGGAATTCATGAGTAGATTAACAATTTAGAAGAAATATTCATTCTCTTTATGAACAATAAATTCTAAGCATAAAAGTTGATTAAAAAATAGGTTTACTTAGATCATTTTTTGTACCTTTTTTTCTCCTCTTTCGCTTAAAAAAATTAAAAATGGTAGAAATGGCGACCATTTTTCTTGGAGAACGTAAGAATTGATAAAATAGTTAATTTTTCTTGTATAGAAACCGATTTTTTAATCTGATGGTTAATTAAATGAAATAGAGAATTTTTATACATAACCTCTGTAAATTTTAAGCGCTTGAAACATCCGTTCTTTAGTTATCGTGGCTACCTTTAAAAAAAAAGAGTTGCGAGAAAAAGCAGCTTTAAGATTTGGAAAGTTCAGAATGTCATCGTTTGATCCAATTTAAATTCACCCATATTTTTCATAATTTTAAAGACTTTTAAATGGGACTTCACTCAAAAAAATTGTGAAGGATTGTGGTATAATAAAATGCAAAAGGTAGCTCGAAAATTTTACCTTTATTAATCTTAAAAAAAGTTAAACGAAAAATTATTTTATTTACTAATTTTTAATATTATTTTTAAACTTCAGGACAATGGCACTTTAAAAAATAATTTATTGCCAGTAATGGTGTATGTGCATGGAGGCGGATTTTCGCAAGAAAGTAGCAATTTAACAGCCTATTCTCCTAAATATTTAATAGATAGAGATATCATTTTTGTTTCAATGAACTACCGATTGGGAGTGCTGGGATTTTTATCTAGTGGTGATACAGTTGCCCCAGGAAATTTTGGATTGAAGGATCAAAAACTGGCACTTGAATGGGTAAAAAAAAATATTCGAGCCTTCGGTGGAGACTCCAATCGAGTTACAGTTTTTGGAAATTCTGCTGGTGCTGCTTGTGTTAATCTTCTCGCACTTTCAGATGCAACCGATGGTAATCCAACGAAGTTATCAAATTAAGTAAAAATGAGAAATATTTATGAGGTTTTATGTTGTTTACGATAATAACGAACTACTATAACTAACCGGTGGAATTGATAAGACAAATCGGTTATGAATTATCTCTTCTGCTGTGATTAACATAGTTTGATAAGTGGATTTCTCTTTTTTTCATTCTTTACATAGATAAAATATATAGTAAAAAAATTATTAAAACTATAAATTTAGACTAGACACTCTTTCCCCTATTCCCCCTTTTCCCCATTTCAAAGAATTCCTCTTTTTCTTCTGTTTTAAAGAAACTTACACTTCACCTCTCTACCTCTTTTTTTCGCTCCAATGCGAACTGAATTATAGAACCCAATCAATAAAATCGAACTATTTTTTGTTTAGGATAATTCTTTTTCGTTGAAGAGTCTACCATTATATAATTGCTTGAGAATTTATCTCGTTTATGTGAAAATTCTACAATTTGGTTCGAAATTTGTTTTTCTCGTTAATTGAGAATGAATTCTTTTAACTGAAAATTTCATTTCTGATTGGAAATTCTTCTTTTCAAGCTGAAAATTCGTGTATTTTTCATTGGAAAATTAGTCTTTTTGGTTAAGAATTCAACATTCTTGATCGAAAAATGAAATTCTTGCTTAAAAGTGGAACTGATTTGTACAACATTTATTTTTTTGGTTAAAGATTCGTCGTTTCAGTTAAAAATACAATTGTTTCGTTGTGAATTGACCTTTATTTTAATTAATATTTTCGGGTCGAGAATTCAACTAGTTTGTAAAAAATTCGTCTTTTTATTTTGAAAATTAATTTTTTGGGTCAAAAATTCAATCATATACGAGGGTAGTTCAATAAGTCCTTAGAATGAAGTATAAAAACCATTTTTTTGGGTAAATTTTTTTTTATTTTTCAACATAATCTCCTTGGAGCTCTAT
>NC_046665.1:58791767-58805400 GCF_010883055.1 Belonocnema kinseyi
CATATATCTAGTCGAGAGTGGTGCTGACTGAAAACAGATGATTTGGAGCGATTCGCGCGCCATGTGTTGGTCATTCTAAGGACTTATTGAACTACCCTCGTAATATAAAATTCGTCATTTTTTGTTAAGTTCTACTGCTTTTTATTACACATTTATATATTTTTTGGTTTAAATATCAGTCACTATAGATTTTTTTCAATTCATCCTTTTTTATCGAAAAATCAGCTATTTGGTTGAAAGTTGAACTACTTGGAAGAAAATTTAATTTTTTGTTGTGATTCATCTTTTTATTTTAAAATTCAGCTTTTATGGTAATTTCTTTATATAAAATGCAACTGTTTGGTATAAAATACTTTTAATTTGTTCAGCTTCAGTTAAAAATTGAACAAGTTGATACAAAATTAAACTTACTGGTAAGATGAAACTGTTTTATTGGAAAATAATCTTTTTGTTGAAAATTAATATTTTGGTGGAAAATATAATATTTTCGTAGAAAACTAATATCTTATGGTAGTTTTTATTAATAGTATGAAATGCAACACTTTTGTTGAAAATGCTTTTATGTTATTGCAATTGGGTGAAAAATTCAACTAGTTTAGTAGAATATTAATCTATTTTTTTGCCAGTATAAGAAGTTATTTTAATAATTATAATTAATTATAATTGAATAACTTTCTTGTTGAAAATTCAACTCTTTTGTAGAAAAATCGCTTTTTGGCATGAAAATTCAGAAATTTTTAGAATGTTTTTCTTTGTAAACTGAAAAATATTGTTTTGGTTAAAAATGCAACTATTTTACTAAATATTAATTTTTTTTTAATATAATTGGTCTCTTTTGCTTAAAAGTTCAATTATTTAAGTTTGAAAGTCAAATTTTTTTTAAAGCTTTCGATTTTTCGCTAGATTAATTTGATTGAAAACAAAAAAATTATTCCCCTATTTTTCCTGTAGTTTCGCTAAAAATCCAACTATTTCCCCTGATTTGAGGGAATTTTTGGAATAGTAAGTATGTAATAAAAAAAAAACATTTTAGCCATTAAAACCTAAGGAGAAACTTTGAAACGATGATAACGATTATGCAAAACTTAATCTCATATCTTGCTTCATAATAAAACGATACCAGTTTCTTAAAGTAATTACACATAGAAAAATTCAGGCATTACATTTTTGTAAATAATGGTCTCATGTTTTGTAGGCCTCTTCCAGCAATACATTATTCAAAGTGGCAGTATGATGAGCAATTGGGGATTTCGAGAAAACACTCAATTTAAACCTTTCATCACTGATATTGCCAAAAAAGTTGGTTGTCCAAGAATTAATTCCAAAATTCTAATAAAGTGCTTAAAAAGCAAAAATGTTCGAAAAATAATGGACGCAGTACTAGATACAACCGAGGAATATTCGGAAATGCCATGGTTACCTACAAATGAAATGGAATCAAATGATGCAATTTTAACTGATAGTCCTTTGAACTTACTGGCTAAAAACAAAATGAAGGATCTTCCTTTTTTGACTGGCAATACTATCGACGAAGGATTGATTTTTACGTTTGGTAAATAATAAAATTTTTATTTTTATTTCACAAATATACGTGGTATATTGATCAAAATATCTCTCATTATTTTAGAATAAGAATAGAGTCCCTTAGAGGACAAAATAAAACATTTTTTTACCATTATAAACATTTTATTTTATTCAGAATATTATGGCAATTTTCCAAGCACTCCAATGGTAGAATATTTGGAAGAATACATAAATTTTACATCCAATTTTTATATGAAGCCAGATTTGACGAAGTACAGAAACTTAGTTCAGAATTTTTATTTTACTAGACCTATTACTTCTATGAATGAAAATGAGGTTGGTATCCATAATTTCAGCAAAATTTAGAAAATATTCTTGCAAATAATTTTTTTTTAATTTGAATTAAATACTTACAAATCCATATTTATAATCAAGCGAAGCTGATGAATCTTCAATTAAAACTGATAAATCTTTGTAAAAAATTCATGAATTTTCAACAAGCAGGTTCAAAAGCAACCAAATAGTTAAATTTTGAATTAAAAGAGTTACCTCTTAACGATAAATATAACATTTCATATTTTAAAAATAATAAAATTTCAATTTTCAGTGAAAGAATAGTTCAATTTTTAGTCAAAAAATTTTATATGCAGTGAAAAAATACAGCCAAATAGTTAAGTTTTCAATAAAAAAGATGATTTCTCAGTCAAATTCAAGGCATCTAAAAACTATTTATTTTTATCTAAAAATGAGGGCCGAAAGTGATCAATTCTGAACCGAAAAATGATATTTTAGCGAAAAGTAGTGGAATTTAATTATTAGGTTCTATTAATTAATTTTGCATTGACCAAAAAAAGGTAAAAAAATAGAAGTTTCCTAAGACAGGGGAGGAAAGAGAAAATCCTTCAAAATTCTTACAGAGTAGAATAGGGAAATTGAAGAAAAATGGTGGAATCTGTTTTTAGATGCTTTACTTTTAAAATAATATTAATAGTTTTTATCTCTTCGAACATTTATTTGACGAGATGTAAAATTTAAATTAAAGTAAAAAATGTTATCACAGCTTCTGAAAAATTTCACGAAATTTGGAGGTGACACTACATTTCTGTATCCTCAAATGATCTTACTCGATAAAATGGTAAAAACAGTGAAAAGTCCGATTTATTTTTACTCATTTGGCTATCGTGGAAACACAACTCTGATGACGATGGATTTCAACGTAACTGAAAATATTGGTGTTGGTCATGCGGAAGAACTTTTGTACCTTTTTCCTAAAGGCTTTGAGGGAACTTTCCCTAAGCAAGATGAGAGTATCGTCAACTTAATGGTAGATTTGTGGACATCATTTGCGATTAATGGGTGAATATAGTAAACCAGACTATATTTAATATACACGGAAAAGTTAGTTTTATTCAAAACCTAAATATATTATTAAAGCTAACTAAGTGTTGTATTTTTTTGTTATTTAGCAAACCAACATCTGATGAGATGGATGATCCTAATCTTTGGATTCCTTATAATAAAAACGGTCATTTTCTACAGATTGGTAATATTAAAAACAATACTGATGGATCTGTGACTCTTGATCGAGACTACTTGTCGGATCGTATGAACTTCTGGAGAGAAAATTTTCCAATGCCATAATGTGTATTCCAGTTACTGTTATGAAAAATAATAAAAAAAAATATATGAAGAAAAGTCAATGAAGCGAAGCAACTATTTAAAATAAATTTCATTCCCGGACGTTGAAAATCAGAACTTTTCTAAAGTATCCCTAATTAGTAATTGACAAAATATGACAAATAAAATTAACTTTTTTTCCATTTTTGCGGGTTTGCACTCTAAATGTATAAAAAACTCTATACATACGATTTTTGTTAAATTTAATCCTTATGTTATCATTTCAGGATGGAAATTTGTTAGCAGTTCATGGTTTTCTAAATCTTTTTGAAGATTCTTTTGCAGGCTAGGAGTTTTCATTCAAGTATAAATTGTTAATTTTCAACCAGCCATAATGTTTATCTGAAATTGAATGTCCGCACTCCAGAGAGTTAATAACAAATTTAAAAGTATTGATAACATCTGTTGATAGACAAAGTTTTTATTAAAGTAACTGTAATCTAACTATGAAAGTCTAATTATATGTATCTGCAAAATAAAATCCTAACTATATAACGAAAGCAATCGCTTCTAAGTAAAATAAACTGAGTTCATCAACTCCTTATCAGTTACATATTTAATTTCATACAATTCCAGGCGGATGAATAATGAAATCTAAGCTGCAAGTAAAACGTTTGATAGAAATATTTTAGGAGCTTCATAATGGAGCAAGATTTCTAACCAGAAAAGAAAGAAATATTTCGACTTTCATTGAAATCCCATGTAGTTGACTTCTGATTGGAGAATTCGTGTAAAAATGTTAAAATAATTTATTGTCCTTAATTATTGTTTATTATTAATATTAAATTCATTATTTTTATAAACATAGAAGGCCCCAACCTTCGAAAACTTGAAATGGTTCATTCTTTGCTTATTTATATGCAAACGCCTATCCTCAACAATGTAATGGAAACATTTTACGAAATGAAGATTTTTTATACGTTAATGTTTGCTCTAAGGTGAGAAACAAATTCTCTTTAAAATCTCTTTAATTTTATGATTCAATTTACCAATGATTTGTAGTATTATTTTAAAATATTAAGACTATGAAAAAATGATTAAAACATTATTATTAATGATTTCATACTCTCAATATAATTGTTCCCAAAATAATTAAGATATTTTTTTGTGTGGAAAATCAATTTCTGTTGACTCGGACAAGTCTCTGCTCTGGCTACTGACAATTTTTATCGGCTGTAAAATTAAAAATTTGTTAAACAATTAAATTTTTCAAAATTATCCTTCGCTAATCTTGCACTCTCAGTCTAAAAGTATGAATAGTGTCATTCTTAGCTTGCATTGGAAACTCATTAACAAACATCATAACTTTGTTTACTGTTTAACCAATTTGTTTCTGAATGTTAATTAAAAATAATATTTTATCACATAAAAAGCAGAATATAAAGATTTTTATAAAGTCAATCTTAAAAGTGTCGTTTTATAAATCTAACTTTAGAACTCTTGAACAGGGACGAAAACAGAAGAATGCATTTGCTGAAGTGTCGAAAAAATTTCTTAAACTGGATTTGGCAAATTTTGAAAATAATGATTCTTCCTTTAAAAAATATGTTTGATAATACCGGCCCCGGACGTTTACCTGCTAGTACTTCGGTTTTCTTATTATTAACTAAAGCCTAAGCAAAAACAAACTAATTTTAAAACAGAAAAAGGAATTTTCATAAAAATCATTTTCATAAATAATAAATAATAATAAATAATAATAAATAAAAAATAAATAATCAATTTCATAAAAAACCCAAAAAGATATTTTAGCCAATAAAAAAACAAAAAATCTTACCCACAATGTTGAATTTTCAATTCAAAAAGAAGAATTTCCTGCAGAACAATTTAAAAAAAATTTTTTTTTTACTCAAATAGATGAGTCTTCGACCATAAAAATGTATTCTAAATGTAACAAAAATTTTAACCAACAGTTAAATTTTCAACCGAAAAGATTAATTTTCTACCCAAAAATATTAATTTTTAACAAAATACATGAATTTTCAACAAAATATTTAGAATTAAGGAACTTTCAACCAAACATGATTTCCTTGAAAGCTGAAAAAATGCTTAGCCAATTATTTATTTGAAAAAAATTTGAGTCAGCTTAAGATGTGATATGATTTAGACCAACTTTCTTCACTTTGCTGAATTTTCAAACAATTGTAGGAAATATTCGAGTTCTAAGATAATAACAAAATTCGCATTAGATTCCCAGCAAATTACTGATTGAATTTGTTAACAATTTTTTAAGCGAACATTTAAAAGGCTTTTAGAACAAATTTTGATGTATAAATTCATTTTTATAGCTTAGAATTGCTTAAAATTATATGATATAACAATTTTATAAATTTTTTGATATATTATTCAATTGAAAATTTCAGCTGAGATTTTTTTGTTTATCGATCTAGAAATCTTTCTTAGTTAAAAATGCAACTCTTTTTTTAAATTTACTTTTTTTTTAGTTTGAAAATTAAGTAGCGTGTTTTTAAATGGCAAGCATAGGCAAAATTAGTTAGAAATTAATTTTATTGATATTATTCGTAATGAGAATTTGTATTAAGATTCATATCATGGAAATGTCATATCTTTTTTAAATATTAGAGTAATTCTAATTTTGAAACATCGTTCAAATCTTTTTTTCTAGTTACGGGAAATATGAAAGGTTTCAATCGTAACACGGAGGAAATTAACTTATATTATTTTTTACCTCAAGAAACAACAAAAATAGTGTGAAACTGATAAAATAACGGACATTCTAATTTTATTTAGGTACACGGAGAAAAATAGGTATTGAAAAGCATATATTAAAAACTTTGATATTTAACCATAATATGTAGATATTACGGCATACTATCTAATATCTTCTATTCAACATACAAAATATTAAAGGGCAATATCTGTTTATATTGAAAGTACAAAATATGAGATTTCAACAGTTAATATCTAAGATATTAAAAAAGCTAAATTTTTTCGAAGCAAGGTCGCTGATGTGTGGCGTGGCGACAAAAGATTTTGTCTGTATCTTGAGCTTTCATCGTGTGTATTGTGGTTTTTTTTATATCTATTGCACTATAAGTTTTGGTGGAAAATGGATTAAATGTTTTTGGATCTGTTATAATTTTCTCAAGAAAATGAGGACTCAGCTACAGGCATCTTTCATATTAGCCTTGAACAGTGTGTTATCTGTTTAACACAAAAATCGCATAATTATGCAAAAAGGCGAATGCTTGAGGATTTGGTTTTTAAAAACAGAGGACTACGATATTCACATTCTTTTGTATTTTATAGAAAATGGCATGCTTTACAGGTAATTTTTGCACAATTAAAAAATATTTCTTGAATATCTTTGATTCTGCCCTTTAATATCTTGGATATTGTCAGTGAAAATCTTCTTTTTAATATCTACGGATGCTCTACTTCAGTATCTAGATTTCTGTCCCATAGTTAAATCGCTAAGATATTACCTATTCATATCTAGATAGTCTGTGCTAACATCTATTTTCCTCCGTGTAACGAATTGATTTATAGGGTAAGAAAATTTAAAGAAGAACAATATCATATGCTGGTGCAAATGAACAATTTATTAACGACAGTAACCCTGAAATACAAACAAATGATTACTTTGAATAAACTTCCTAAACTATAAAAATGTATTCACACTGCTTAAAACTTTAAGCCGTTTAAACCTCAGCAAATCAGCTAAGTTTTTTTATAGCATTTCACCTTTTAGCTTTAATTTTTGCCTTCTTTAGCGAACTATCTGATTCTATGCAATAAATAATTCTTGATGACGTACACAAGAACGTCACAGCTGGGTTGAGCAGAGGGATATGTAAATGTTTTATTTGAAATGAAGCCTTTAATTATAAGATCGAAACAGTTATTCCAACGGCCATACTGTTTAATTTAAATTATAAAGTGATTAATTAATTCAAAGAATAGTTCAATTTAAACAGAAAAATCGAGAAGCTATATTATTGATTAATTGTTTTATATTTCCTCAAAAGAATTGATCTAAATAAAGATATCCTTGCTGTTTAAGATAAGATGTTTGATATTTTTTATTAAAATATATAATTTTTATAAAAATACATCATTCTCATTTAATTTTGTATATTTCTTCAATTATTTTTGGTAAATAAAGCTATCGTTTAAATTTAAGATAAAATTTTCAGGGTTTTTTATTAAAGTATACAGTTTTTATTTCATTTTTCATATTTCTGCTATAATTTTTTGAAAGAAAGATATCATTCCAGTCTAAGATGAAATAATCAGTATTTATTATTAAATAAAATAGTTCTTATTTAAAGTTTTATATTTCTGCGATGATTTAAAAAAAATAAAGATATCTTTTTGATTTAAGATAAAATGTTTGATATTTTTAATTAAAATACATTGTTCTTATTTAATTTTTATATTTCTACGATAATTTGTTTGAAATAAATATATCGTTCCAGTTAAAGATAAAATGTTTGATAATTTTTATCAAATTACCTAGCTCTCATTTAATTTTTTATATTAATACAAAATAATTTTTTAAATAAAGATATCGTTCCAGCTTAAGATGAAGTGTTCGATATTCTTTATTAAATTTAATAGTTCTCATTCAATTGTTTTTATTTCGAATTCTATGAAATAACTTTTAAAAATGAAGATATAGTTCCATTTTAAGAAAATACGTTCGATATTTTTATTAAAATACCTAGTTCTTATTAAATTTTTAATATTTATACAATTTTTTCAAATTAGGATATCGTTACAGTTTAAAAGGAAATGTTCGACATTTTTTTATTAAAATACATAGTTCTTATGTCATTTTTAATATTTATCCCATTTTTTAACTATAATATTATTATAGTTTAAGGCTAATGTTCGATATTTTTAATTAAAATACAGCGTTTACTTAATTTTTTATATTTGAACAAAAGAATTTCTTAAATACAGATTTCGTTTCAGTTTAGAAAAATTAGTAATATTATTTTGCTTTGATTTTGCTACTCCCAGAAAACAGTGACTCCATCCTCTGTAAACGTTTTTCGCTTCCACAAAATATCTTGTTTAAAAAATATCTCACACACGCCATGTCCGGTTTTTACTATAAAAGTTTCCCTTAGTATCCCTAGTAAAATACCTAATAGGTTATCAATAGAAACTGTTTAAGATCATATAGGATGCAGATAGCTTTCTATGTGGTCTTGAGTGGTTCTTAAGAGCCTTTTTATTTGAATTTGGTTTCTAATGACTTGTATTCGGCACTTAAACGGCTACTGGGACTAAAATTAACTTGACATTTTTTTCTAATAGACTTTATTAGGCACTGCTGTGCTTTTAAAACATGACTGGGAATATTACGAAGTATGAGATTCTTCTCTGTGTGGCTCTATGAGGTTTTTAATGGTGAAGTGAAATTAAATTTATCTAACTGAAACTCGAAGATCTGCATTGAAAGTGGCCCTAAAGGGTATCTATTAGGTAATATTTTTTCAAAAATGATACATCTTTAAAATGTCACTGGACATTGTATGCTTATGGAACGTTATATGGACTGACTTAGGACATTTTTAAGCTGTTCTAATTATGTTATTTAACGTTTGTGCCCACTGAGTATTTAAATTAAATTAATTAGGATGAAACTTGATATAATGCTTTCAAAGTGACTCCACGAGGTACCTATTAGGTACTGCTTTCTCACGAATGGCCCAAGTTTAAAGCGATTGTTCTAAGAGGTTCTATTAGGGGTTTAAATGGCAAATCGGGATTAAAGGAATCAAAAGTTTAATTTCAAAATAATGTTTCCAAGGGGCTCTAGGAGGCACCTATTAGGGTCTGCTTTTTCGCGAATGACACAAGTACAAAATAGCTTCTCTAAGCGGTTCTGTTAGGAATTTGCCTGGGAACTTGGATTTAAATGAATCGGATATTAAAACTCAAAATAATGCCTTCAAAGAGGCTCTACGAGACACCTATTATGTACTGCTTTCTCACGAATGGAACAAGCTTAAAATTGTTCTAAAAGTTTCTATTAAGATTCCTGATGGTGTGAATGTACCCTAATTCATCGCCCATATATTGTCATCGCCCTAATTAAACGTTAAAACCTAGTTCCTAATAGCTAAATGCCTGGAACATAAATTGGTAATATAACTTTCTTTAGGAGAAATTCGATATATAATTCAAAACTTACCGTAACACTTCTTGTCTTAAGACAGTTCGAATCGATTTAGCAAGTCCAGTAGAGAGGATGGGTCTAGTATAGGCGAATGTTCGGTATTCCTAATTAAAGCTTTTTGTCGAACTTCCATGACAACTGTTAGGGTGAACATAGGCGAACAAGTGTGAAATTTGGGACTGCATCAAATTATTCGGAATCATTCTCCCTACATTTTTGTTTTATGTAAATCTAAAATGTTTTTAATATGCCTGCAACACGTTTCAAAAGAGTCAGAGGACAAAATTAATTGAGTTTTTAACAGTGTATGTACGCTAATTAATTTTCTTTAAGTTTTTATCGCCACCATCTTTCTCTCCTAGCCTTCTTCTTTTCCAATAATTCATAGTGATTGCTCAAAAGTAAAAAATCAGCTGTATTAACTATATAATTTCATAATTATTTTCCATGTTGCATCCTACACTTAACTAGCGTTGACTTTGACTAAAGAGCGAATGTTTGCCATTTTTAGAACGTTTCTGCATTCAACAATATGCTCACTCTGTATATCTGTGCTTGGATATGTTCGCCACTTGCTAAACACTTTAAGATTCAGTTCGCGGTTAAAAGTAATTATTTAACATTCGGCAGATAATGAACGTGTAGATCCAGTTCAAGACTTTCATCTACGACTTCTAAGTCTTGTTCCTTTCCGCGAAAAGACATAGCCGCCTTAAAGTATAATTCAAGTCGAGCCAAGCCTAAATCAAGTCAAAATATTTTTACTAGGGTTAACAAGTGTTAGTCAAAAAAGTAACGAAAACTGGCGCGAGCAGGGGGCAAAGGCTTTTCCTGCTCCGATCCCATTCCAGTCTCAAACTCGTTCTACACGTATCCCCCTATTTATCTTGACTGCGATCAGTTTGATTGTGACAAGCCATTGTAAAAGCATACGGATAACCCTTCTGCAACAGCTTTGTATTTGTTAGAGTACACTTTCAGTCTTTTTGAAGTTTCTTTTCTGCACTACTCAATTCAGATTCATACAGCTATATTTATTTTTCTTCAGACACTCAATCATGTATATTGATCACACAATCTATATCGAATATTTTCTTTATTATTAGGTGCTGTTTTCTTGCATTTTATTTACACTGGTACATCATTCTCCCATATCAAGCTTTTGGGCTTAGAGCCAAAACCCTAAGGATTATAGCAGGGACGTCGCGAAGGTTGCAATAAGGGGGAGGGGGTAATTTTAATCTAAATACCGACTTAATTAAAGATTTTCCGACTGCATACATTTTATTCGGTTATAAAAAAGAGGATATCACTGGGTCATAAGATATTTCTTACCTTTCCAACAAAACTTTCTTGTTCCTTTTCAAGAATACTTTTCAAATTTGCAGTTTAAAGTTTCATGAAATTACAATCCACGTTTTGTATTTTTTCCACTCCTTTTTTATATTTTTCTTTTAGCACCTTTACTTTGCTTAATTTGAGTTCGAATTTCGCAGGCACTCATGCGAATTCGCTAGCACCTATTGAGGGCGCTTTCATACCTAGTTTGCCTACAGGCGGAAAATGTTTCATCTTCTCACTATGTCATGTAACAGTACCATGCACTTATCTCCTTCTAGAACATTTTCTTTCGTTTTCCGCTTGTGCATGCAAAAAGATATGAAAGTGCCATAACGAACGCTAAACTCTTCAATTAGGCCTCCAGTCCATGCACCATAACGGCTGGAATGAAGCGTTGACTAATCAGAAACGTCTCACGGAAATATTGTCATTTTTCCGCCGAACTGAGCCGAACTCAGCCAAAGTGTTCGAAACTTTTAATTTCGAGCGGAAAGGCGTTCCGTTCATTTCCAAAGTTGTCAAACACATGAACCGGATGACCGTAACCCGAATGACCGGAATACCAATCACAGAGCACCTTCGGTAAGACGAACACGTGCCTTCTTGTCAAAGGTGCTCTGTGATAGGTTTTCCGGTCATTCCGGGTACGGTCATTCCGGTTCATGTGTTTGACTTTGAAAATGAACGTAACGCCTTTTGGCGCGAACTTAAAATTTTGGAAGACTTCGGCTGAGTTCGGCTTAGTTCGGAGTGCGAATTACACTGTTTCCGAGGAACGTATCTGATTGGTCAACGCCTCATTCCGGGCATTCCGAGATCCAGCCGCTTTGGTGCAGGAACTGGATGCCTTAATAATTGTCAGCCGATAGTTCGATATCTATCGGACTATCGATATTACCGAGGGTGCGCTTTTTAAGCGGATTTTTCAAATTGAATTCTAAGGATTTCAGAATTTTTAATTGGAATAGATTAATCAAATTTCAGATTAAAAAATGTTTAGACGCTTATTTTAAATCAAAAAATTAAGCAAGAATTTGGTAATTAAATGAGTCTAGAAAATTATTAATTCCACAAAACAGTCAATTTAACATCGTCGGTCTGAATATATTTTCTGAGATTTCAATTTAAATAGGCCGTCGATTTACCGAATTATATCTTTACATTTTCCCGAGATAGAAATAATAATTTTCTTTTATTTAAATCAAAAAGCTATGAATTAATTGGCATTTTCCGAAAATAAAACCTTAAAAAATACCGAGTTACACATTTATAATAAAGTGCCAAATTTTTGAAACAAGGAAATGTGTTAGTATGAAAACCCAAATTCATTTCTCATTCTTTAACATTTGTTGCCTACAAATGTTTAAAAATTGACAATTTTATCTAAAATTATCGAAACTCCTTGTACGTTACTTGAGTTTATTAATCAAATATCCTAGAACAGGATTAAGTGAACAGGAGTGACAGTTGTGTGGACTGGATAAAGTGAACATGAGTATCAGTTGTGTGTAGGATAAAATATTTCGGTGTACATTCAGTTTTTTTAGTGCACTAAATTGGAAAACGACAACCACGCAGTACCAAAGTATATAGTAAAATCATTGGTGATGAAGGACAAGATTAAGTCAGTGGTTAACGAGAAAGTAGCAAAACCACTGATTAAAAATAGGAAAGAGTCGGATGGTCAAGCTTACGCAAAAATTGGTCTACTCGTGGAGGAAAATTAATGAGTCAACACAAGGAATACCAAAACATCACGTCTGAGAACGGTGATCTAAAAAAACAAATTACATCCTTGATTAAAATAGTCAGTAAATAAACATTTCTAGTGCAACAGTGAAAGGACAGATTTATGGCAGAAATTCTCTGAAACAGTGTACCAGATTCTTGCGAAACACAAATCATAAGTTTAGAACGTGGTTGGGACAATGATTTAATATTGAATTTTTTGAAATTAAACTAATTGACGAGTACAAAAAGCGTAGGATTAAAATGGCCAGTAAGGAAGAAGCATTACAAGGTAAAATTGAGGCTGCTATGAAGGCCTATAGCAAACAAAAATCTTAAGATTCAGCAACGCAGTGTTTCTGGTGCTTAAAATAGGGTTATTACATAAGGAATTGTGGAATCTATCAGGCCTGAAACTAGAAACAGCAATTCTTGTTATGCAGCAAGAGACGGTAAGGTTTTATAAATTGAGGATGCCAAGGATGCGGAATAACTTTGTTACCGAATTACAGGTTCAAAAGCTGAAGAAATCAATAATGTTCAGACCATAGACTCTAAAGCGACCAGCCACATGTCGAACAGTAAAGATTTTTTCAAAGAAATTGACATAAACAGGGAAGGATTTCTAAGGCTTGCAGGTGTGGAATAATGCGTTGAAATTCATAGAGCTTATTCGAAAAGTTTAAATTGTCCCATAAAAGGAAAGGGAGTCAAAGTAAAAGATTGTAATGCTGTCTTCTTTAACGTTCTCTACGTTCAAACTTATTACCGGTGAAAAACTTGACAAGAAATAGGTTTTGAGTAGCCTTTCAAGGGGATGATTAGTCCATCATGAACACAAGGGTGGAAAAAGTAAAGGACATAGAATTTTCCCCTTCTGAACTTTATAAACTGACGGTAGGAAATAGTGATTGGACCTATTTGCAACAAATCACTAGGAATATGAACACAGTGAGAACTGTCAGTATTTAGGATGAACAAAGAACTGACCTCTAAAAATACAGTTACGGATTGGGAAATAAGGGACGTATGTGAATACTGCATTATAGGGAAAATTATCAGAAAACCTTTTTCGAAAAAATCGACTACTAAGAATCAGAGAACCCTCGACAGTGATCCCAGATCTGAAACGAGACGTGGTCCAATACTATGACACGTCTGTGTCCGTGTGAATATGGTAGGAGACGATATAAATGCCTGGGTTGCGCGCGC
>NC_046665.1:58805500-58817729 GCF_010883055.1 Belonocnema kinseyi
CGCGCGCAACCCAGGCATTTATATCGTCTCCTACCATATTCACACGGACACAGACGTGTCATAGTATTGGACCACGTCTCGTTTCAGATCTGGGATCACTGACCCTCGATCTGTCTCATACAGATGTTTGCAGCACTATGCAAACACAGATACCAAAAAAGAAAAGCTACGTTATGGCCATCATCGACGAATATGGCAGGTACACGACAGTGCACTTTATGCAATACAAGAGAGGAGTGAACTCATTAGGAAATTCGTTAAAGCTATGGAGACTTCATTTACTAATAAGCCAAACATGGTTTGGTGACATCAAAATGGAGAATACTTGAGTAGTAATCATCAGAAATACCTAAAGGAAGAAGAAATCAAAATCCAATTATCCGCGGGGTATTCACCACAACAGAATAGAGTCACAAATAGGAAAAATTCGTTTCTTATCGAGATGCCAAGATATATTTTGTTTCATGCAAATCTCGATAAGAATTGTTGGAAGTTGACAATGATCACAGCCAATAATCTGCATAACAGACAGATCCTAATTGAAATTATGGAACTGAATGTCACTGGATTTAAGCAATTTAATTTTTTTTTGGTTGTGTAGCGTGTGTACATATTTCTAATGGAAAAAGAATATAACTCGATGAAAAGGCCAAAAAGTTCATCTTTGTTGATTATTCAGATGAGTCTAAACCTTTTCGGCTTCTTGATACTGAAGGATATCGCGTCAAGATTAGTAAAAGTATTGCTTTTTCGGTTAACGTGATTGCAGGGATTTCAAATTACATATCCTGGGAATTCGATTTAAGGTGATACCAACTAAACGAGCGCAACAATCACAGAACAGGTACATGGGCAATTCAAATTTGACGGTAGATGCAGAAGAGGAACCCAGTAAGAGGCAGAAAGCTTGATCTGGTCCAGATAAGGTAACTGGAAATGAACGATGGACGAAAAAAATTCATCTTTTTCCAGAAAAAGAATCTGGGAAATCCTGCTAGAACCAAAACACAGAGACCCAGTGAACTGTTCGTCACAAAAAGCCTTCCGTACTGTATTGACAATTGCGCGTCAAAAAGGAATGCTCATTTATATCCGAGGACAACCAAAGTGTTTTGAAATTAATTTATATCCAAAAGTTCAGCCACCGGATCAAGTATATTGATATCAAATATCATTATGCATATAACATTTAAAGGGCCGACTACTGCCTTACGAACAAGATGAAAGTCGACATTTTAACAAAGACGTTAATGAAACATAAGCTGCAATTCATACTGGAGGAATATGGACTTCTTAATGAGCAGATTCGCAAAAACAGGTAGGGTTGGGTGTTGCAGATTGAGCTTTATTTTTGAAACTTCGACTGAAGTTGCTTCTCGGTAGGGTAGACTAAGGCCCCAAGCATCTAACAATTCCCGAGCTGTTCCGTCGGGACGAGTCGTAACCAAAGCACGTTAAGAACCCTTCAGTTAATGTTTTGTTATTTTTGACAATTTCAGTATCTATGCAGTTTTTTTCAGTGTAAATTCATATTCATAAAGCTAAATTCCTTATCTTTAGCTACTCAATCTTGTACCTTTTTTACTGAAAATATTTTGAATATTTTCTTTACAATGAAGTCAGCATTTGTAAAAATTCACCAAAATTAAATAAATGCCCACATCATTTGTGGTTTTCTGAAGTTCCTGGCTTTTGAAAAAACTGTTAACTTTGTTAGGAAAATCGCAATGTGAATTAAGGTAACTTACTTAATTTTATTAGAATTATTTGATCTATTTTTGCCTAATTATTCTGGAATTTATTCATTTTTTAGGGAAAAATTTTCAATTTATTGGGAAAATGTAGTTTGAATGTAAAATGTGAAATTTACTTTGAAAAAGAGTAAGGTAAATTTTACAAATTGTTTATCATTATTATTTTATTTGAAGAAAAATAGAGGAAACTGTAGAAGTTCCACGTTTTCGTTTATCTATATACGTCAGCGGAATTTGTTATCAGGTGAACTGGTGAATTTAGCCTCGAGCAACTTGTAGCTACTGAAAGAGATCGGTTCGTTGGTCTAGGAGTATGATTCTCGGTTAGGGTGCGAGAGGTCCTGGTTTCAAATCCCGGACGAACCCAAGTTTTTACATTTTTTCAAATATACTATTATGTTTATTATATTGAATTGGCACTCGGTTACTAATATACCAATACTTGATAAAAATCAGACTAGATTTGACTATTTTTGAGTTGCAATGGAGGGACACAGCGGAACTTTTGTAGTATTTACTACTCCGAGTAGTAACTAGTAACTACATACCGAACTACAAAATTCATGGAATAAAATTTAAAAATTTTACATTTATTTCTAGAGAAGATTTCAATATTTGCAAAGGACTATAGTAACGTCGAGAAAGACCGGTGCATTGATTTAGAAAGCGACTTAGTAAAGTTGGTACAGTCAGATGAGCAGACGAAAAAAATAAACCCAACATGCGCCGCATCACGTTGAAGGTTACGATACGTATCCTTCTACACGAGCATACGACGTAAATGCAGACTTATTTATCATGGGATATTGAACGCTTTCGCACTATTATATTTATTTAAATTCCAATTGTACAGTACACACGATTATATATAGTTTATAGATAATTATATACATGCAGAAATATTATCTTCCAAGCAAATGCTAGCACTCAAATTGATTTCCATTAAATTATTTATTAATTGTTCACAGTGATGACATGTTTAAAATTCTAAGCACTATATCTTAACGTAATCAGATATCCTAATATCGAGGTTGAAAAATAGTTTTTTGCTCTCTGTGGAAAATTTGTTTTTCAATTGTAACTTTTTGAATTATCCTAATTTATTATAATAACGATCTTTACATCAAACCAAATTGAGTGATTGATAAATTTAAGGAATTTCAGTAGAGCGTTGGTCGGCTGACATCGTTTACGCTCGGCTGCACAGCGTCCAACGCTAGACTCGCTTACTAAGTCACTTACTAATATTCGAGAGCGATCTTCCGAATTTGTCGTACTCCATAATACAATAAATAGAAAGTGTCATAGTATAATTCATATTCCTACAGACAATAGCAATTCCCCTTACAAATTTAGTCTTTTATTTTATTTTAGGTACTTATTACTTCCACTCTTTTTATATAATTTAATTGTGTCTCTACCATTTTATCCTATCTAGGATTTTACTATAAAAAATACTAAGACTTCGTATTATCAATTGGAAAATTTCATATAAAAATAGCATAGCTTACGATTATTGTATTAAAATATACGAATTATCGCCTTGGTTTCTCGATTGTAAATTAATTTATAGCGTATTCGTTTATCCTGCACTGGTGTACTCCAAAAGCACTCCGATCGCTCCTTTTTACTTCTTCTTACGTCTTCCTTTTCACTCCGAATTGCTTCGGTGCAGATCAGAGTGCACCAGTGCAGGATAACCGAATACGCTATTAGTAATTTTTCCAGTAAAAAATTTCTCAGTGTAAATATTAAAAACGGATATGTTTCGAGATTTATTTTATTATTATTATTATTATTGTTTATGTATTGATAAGATTCTTGGGTCATTGACCTGTACAAATAGGTTGCTTAAAACAAGAATACATACTAAAGTGCAAAAATCTTAAGACAAGGCGGTTAACTGGGTGGTTTATATATAATAACATATTCTTAATCGATTAAAAGAGATCATGTTTGAGTCTTAATTATAAAGGTAAAGATAAGTAGAATGATTTGGACTAGTTTAAATAAATGACACATCTCAAAGGCAGAGGTGGTATTCAACATCATAAGCCAATATTGCCTAACCACATTCGGATCCGCAGTATTTCTAAGAAATTATTTACTGTGAATTCATATCTTAAATCATTCAAGCATACTCTTTATCTTTTGGAATCCACAAACCTAAACTTAGCTCTCAGCTCCATCGGAGAGCCTGGTCAGCAAAACCAGTGTGACAATCTTCGTAACACATTTAATAACGGCAATTTCTCTATAATTTGAGGATTCTATTTTGGAGCTTTTTTTGTTTTATAAAAAGATGAATTTTTGCCCAATTAGTTGAGACTTCTTCTCTCCAGATCCTTCCAAACAAGCCCTCAAAATATAGCAGCCAATTTTTAGGGAGATATTTATAAAATTCCTTGCTAATATCATCCTCTCCAGTGAGCCTTGCTTAATTTACATTTTTTAAAACTTTCTTGAATTTCATTTTGGATGTCATCCGAGTTCAAGAGAGGACGAAGGACTTCAAACCAGCAGATATTTAACGCAGTACAAGGTGAATACATTGCATTGGCAAATTCTTGCCATGCTGCTAAGCTAATATGGCAGATAGTGGAGGCTTCAAATCTAAAATTGCTAACCGCCTTCTAGAATTTCACTGAATTATTATCTGAAGCCAGGTCATTAAAGCGAGAAATCTTAAACTCCTTACGCTTTTTATCAATTACACAAACATAGTGACGTCTCGACCCCTTGTACGTCCTATCGTCGGTGTCCGAAAACCCAGATTCTATACTTATCTAAATCCCTCTTTAATTCACGAGCCACTTAGGAACATTCATCATCGTACAAAAGAGTTTTCCTGAAGGGTGATCTTAATAACGGACATTATACCCTCGATGTAGACTAACTCCAGGGGATTCGTCCATTTAATCGACTAAAGTAAAGAATTTGCATTTAGGTTAGAATAAGAATACTCTTTGCGATACAAGTACAATTTAGTAACTATAAGTTAATTTTACATGCAGCAAGATCCATTACACTATTAACTATTGGTTCTTGAGAGGACAAATATGTAGGACTATTTTTATTCACCCTGTTTTTTAAGATTATCTAAATTGTTGTTAACGTTTACATTAATTCTCCCAGGAGCGATACAGGAAAATAAAGCTGGTGTACCTCCTGGTAATCTAATGTATTCACAATCTAAATTGTTGAATTTACCCCAAAAAGGAGTGAGGAAAATTTGCCAAATATTTCCACAGTGTACACAGTTCTACTTTCTAAGTTTGAATCCGTGAAAAATGGGTAATTTAATAAAATCAGTAAAACTTTTCGGAGTGTCTATGCGACCAGAATTCTATGCGAATAATTCACCTGTCGCGGAACGGCTATTGGAGCAGAATTCTCGACGAATAGCTTGTCCGTAGCGAACAACTATTCGTCGGGAATTTTTCATGAATATAATATTTACTTTGATTTAAAATATCGTAGTCTATACAGATCCGCTATTTTTTCCTGGACTTGAATTTTTTATTTCCGCAAATTGTAACATCAAGGAACCTTCTTTTTCGGCAAAATCTTTTTCTACTTTAACGAAATTTTACTATTTTATAAAAAAAATTATGAATATAAATTTGTAAACATATGCACAAATTGACATACAATCAAGAGGAAAAATTACACAAACAGGGGGAAACCGACAATTGTACATTTTTCCGCCGTTTTAAAAAAACTCCAGTTTAAAATATTCGCTATGGCCATAAAACGTTTGGTGTAAAATATCTTCAATTATCCGATAGCTCAGGTAGAGTGATTGGTCACATCTCAAACCCCTTTTCCCAGCTCCCCCTTTAAGAAATTACGTTTTAGCAACTGGTCACAGAAGAGTGATTAGTCAATTCACAAACCCTTTTTCCAGCTCCACCTTTAAAAAAATACGTTTTAGCGACTGGTCATAGAAGATTGATTGGTCTCATCTCGAACCTCTTTGCCAGCTCCCCCTTTACAAAATTACGTTTTAGCAACCGGTCACAGAAGAGTGATTGGTCAAATAACGAGCCCCTTTTCCAGCTCAACCTTTAAAAAAATACTTTTTAGCGAATGGTCACAGAAGAGTGATTGGTCACATCTCGAACCCCTCTTCCAGGTCCCCCTTTACAAAATTACGTTTTAGCAACTGTGCACAAAAGAGTTATTGGTCAAATAACGAGCCCCTTTTCCGGTTCAACCTTTAACCCTTAAAGCGCCATGAGGATCGTGGGCGATCCCAATTTTTGTTCGCGCGATTATAGCAAAGCCCCATTTGTGAATTTAAATTTGGTGGCACCCTCCATCGTTAGTTAAACATCTCTTCTTCCGATTTATAGCATTGGAAAGTGGTTGCGTAGATTAGTTGAGATCCAGCATTCGTTGCAAGCAGTCGGTGTCTCGATTGGGGTCCCCCACGACCCCACATGTCGCTTTGTGATATTTTCAGACGAATTTATTTTTTAAAATATTTTGCGTACTAGTGAAAAGAAGTGTAAGTATTGCAAAAAAGTATCAAGTTTTTTTTTCAAGCGCTTGTTCCTAACATATACAATTTTAAATGCCATTGACTGTCTCCAATCTCTGTACATTCATCTCGGTACTCCTCATCTTAAAGAGAGGTATCCTAATGCAGTGATCCGCAAAGACATCCTGATGAGAACTGGTAGTATTCTTGGAAAAGATCGGCTCTCTAAGGAACAAAGAGAACACTCTCATCTCGAAAAAAGCAAGAGGTGCTGCATAATGAAATAATCATTGAAAACCGTTTCTTTCACTTTTAATGAAATGGCCTAATTCAGATTTCCAAATAAATACCTTTTTTCGGAACTGCACTATCACAGTTTTTTCTCTTGAATTAGGTATAAATATGGAGAATTGACTGAGTTATAATTTTTTGTATGAAAAAAGTCATTTTTCACGTTTTTATAAGAAATCCTTTTTTTCACGCGCACCAAAAATGTTTTCATTGATATAACCTTATCTCCACATTAAAAGGATAGTTGGAGAGTATCCAATAATTTTATTGAATTGAAATAACACATACTCTCTTTGCAGGATGAAATTTTCCAGCGGGGGTCGCCCACGGCCCCACATGGCGCTTCGTGAAATTATTACATAGGAGGGCGCTTTAAAGGTTAAACAAATATGTTTTAGCAACTGGTCACAAAAGAGTGATTGGCCCAACCTCGTACCCATTTTCCAGCTCCTTCTTCACAACAATACGTTTTAGCTACTGGTCAGAAAAGACTCATTAGCCATATCTCGAACCCCTTTTCCTGCAATTAGTCACGGAAGAGTGATTAGTCACACCCTGAACCCCTTTTCCAGCTACATCTTTAAAGAAACACGTTTTAGTGACTGGTCACAGAAGAGTGATTGGTCACATCTTGAATCCCTTTTCCAGCTCAAGTGCCTTTTAACAACTGGACAAAGAAACATGGAGGGAAACTTTATTTTTTTCATAACTTAGAAATGAAGTTATTTCTCACCATAAGTGTATTTGTTCATAATTCTTTATTTTCTTAAAGCTATTCAATTAAAGAGAAAAATCATCATTCTTGTCAAAGTTTAAAAAAAAATTAAGTTTCGTTCACTACAATTGGTATTACTGCTTGGCCCCAGAAATACCCAAGTGACACCGATACAAGATAAAAGACACCTTCGCTAACATTGCTTTGGAGGCTTCATAATTACTGACACTAAACATAACCTCAACTGTCTCAAAATTTTAATAGATTTTATAGAATGATATGACACGGTATTTTGAGTCATTGATCTCACTAATATTCAAATAGCTAGCAATGGGTTATGAACTCTTAACTGGCACTATGAGTAAAAAATACTTCAACAAATTTTTTAGCCAGTTAAAGGATAAATAAAATAAGAAAAAAATGTAATTCACAAATAATATTTAATGTAATTAGTTTTATATGGCAATAATCGTTACACGATGTCGCTCTTTATATGTGTAAGTGGAACTTCTTATTAAGTAAACCGGTAAATTTTGCCTCAAGCGACTTGTAACTTCGAAAAGATATCGGTTCGTTGGTCTAGGGGTATGATTCTCGCTTAGGGTGCGAGAGGTCCCGGGTTCAAATCCCGGACGAACCCAATTTTTTACATTTGTTCATATCAACTATAATGTTTATTATATTGATTAGTTTCACCCAGTTACTAATATAAAGCTAAATAAAATTTTTCTTTAATAAAATAATAATAAATATTAATAACTAGTGTGTTTCCTGATGATTGACAATTAATAATTATATCTTAGTAAATAAAAGTTTTAAAATAAGCCAATATAAATGTTCTTATAAACAGAAATTTGTACCCTTATAACCCGCTGAAACTCCTATGCACTTTAAATTAATATGATTAAATTTTAAAAATCATGATGTGCAATTTTAAAATACATTTTTTTCAACTCAGTTTGAAGATCATAATTTAAAAATGTTTTAATTTTTAAACAAAGTGTTAAATTTTTTAATTTTTAAGGCTCCGAGTTTAAATTTAATAATTTAAAAAGATTTTAATTAGAAAACATATGATTTTTTAATTTTTTGTATTAATTAAACTTTGAAGGTTTGAAATATTTAAAATTCTTCTATTTTGAAAAAAAATGTTTAGTAAAAGAATCTATTTAATAACTTTGAATGATGATTTTTTATTTTAAAATTTTCAATAATATTAAGCATTTTAAACTCAAGTAAAAAAATATATTTTTAAATTATTTATAGCAATCTTGTTTTGTATTATTTGTAGTATTTGAAGTGTAGCAGTCAATAGGCGTTATACGTCTTATATCTTTTTAAACTTTTTACCGTTGCAAAAAAAAAACTATTGCGATTATTCCGTGACCTTCTATATGGAATTTTAACATAGAATACGAATTTCAACAATTTAAAAGTTGATTTTGCTGTTTTTTCGAGTTTTTTAAAAAGGAACCAATTGGGGACCCAATGAGGTCTTTACGCGTACTTTGTAGAGGATCCATTAGGTTCCTTTGGTCCGCCAGGGATATACTCGAAATTAAGCAACGTTAGTTATTTGATGAAGTTAAATCGTTGCCCTAACCTCACATCCGAAATCCACGACAAAAAATACCCTTCGATTTTGCGTGTGAGTCCCGAACCACGTATTACCGTTGTCTTATCTGATCGAAGTCAGAGGTTTTGTTAGAAATTACAGTGAAATTTTTCCATAGCACCGATTTTGGGGCGATAGTGGGTGGGAACTAACTCATTATCGCCTGCTCCGCTTTGGTTTGTTCACGCCTGAATGCTCGCCTGAATGACAACCGCAGATCCATCGCAGCTACTGTTACATATACCTGCACCGCGGCTTCAATTCTCAGAAGGCTATAGAAGGGAGGTCTGTTGAAGGGTTTCACTGTAGTTATTTAATTTTGTATGAAATATTTGATGTTGGTATGAGGCTTGATTTCTCTAAAATGTAACATTCTTTAAACCCGTGGTTCAGCATATTTTCGTCGTATTCCAATATTCAAGAAGAACAACCCGCCAATCAGAAAGCTCGAGTCGTCCTCTGCACATCTGGCATGCGTAGAATGCGCGAAATGGACACTCAATGATTTCTAAATTCAGGATCATAGACTGCATCTAGCGTGTAATTCGATTCCTAAGATAACAATAAAAAATTTCCAAATATTCTCAGATAATTTACTTTAAAAAGAAATCAATTGAAGAAACCAAAACAAAAATAAATGGAAGTACATAAATGATTTATCTGATAAAAGTGTATGTACATTGAATTTCCACTCATATCCTCGCGCGCCTAGTTCCCCTGCCGCTATACGCACTAATTTCCCCGTGCGCAGTTCCTTCACCTCCCACCATGGTCGCTATGCGGGCTATACGGTCACGCCCGCGAGAGGGGCTGACTAATGAAAAAAAGAGACCGGACGAACGGGAAGTTTCAACTGAATATTTTAATATGACATCATGGGAATGCAGATCACTTTTTCGATAAAATATTCGATACGTCAAAGTAACTCTTAAATGTCATAATAGTAAAATTTTTCAAGTGTAGAATGTTATTTCTCAGTCATATTCCATTCTTTCGTCGATTGAAGACCTTTCAGTGTCCTGCAATACAATCAACTGTCCGAAATTTGAAATGTGAGTTACCGATCTGAAACACTAACCTCAAATTTTAGATATTTTATTTCGTGACACTGAAAGATCACTAATCGACAAAAGAACTCTCTAAATCTGAATTAGTGAAATTTCACTGATTCAAATAGCTAGAAATGGTTCACTGACAACTAGTGAAAGATTACTTATTGATTCAGTGAAATAACCACGTTTGAGGGTTGGCAGCACTGCATCATGTCAATTTAGCAATCATAATCAAATAATATTTTAGTACATTCAATCAAAGAATCATAATAATAACTTAAAATCCATGAATATGATCAAATATTAAAAAGGTGAAAAGTTCCAATGCTTTCAAATGACAAATAACCTCACATATTACTTTAATCTCAATATTGTACTTTCATGTACGAATCCGTTAAGTAAGTACTTCTTATAGGAGTTAGAGTATATTTATCCCGAAGTAATTCATCAGATTTGCAGTCCAAAAATTAAAAAATTAATTTCATTAAGGAATTCTTCTTGCTACTTAAGTAAAAGAGTAACAAAAACGCTTAATTTAAAAATGTAGAGGTTATGCTTCACATGATTTACTCTGGTGTTACTGAACTGATTAGTGAATGAATCAGAAATCACTGATTATTCAATTATGTGTCTAATTACTATTTCAATCAGTGAATTTTTCACTGATTCAAATTTAGAGAGAATGGAACACGACTGAGAAAATCATTCTAAACTTGAGAAGTATTACTATTCAGGCGTTTATAACTTACGGTTGCGTTTAGAAATTTTTCTCCAAAAAGTCATGTACAGTTTCAGTGCAGAGCCATGTAGGTACCAAAAATCATGTAACGTTCCTGGCGGCTGACATTTCCACCTATCGTAGCATGATACATTTAAAAATTTAGACCTTTATAACTTACTTGTGATTTTAGATTATTTCCTCCAAAAAAGTTATCTGCATTCCTATGTCAAAGATATTATACGTATATGAATAGTTGTCAACAACTGTGCTAACCTTCCTGACAATTGCACCCATTCGTATAAGACGGTAAGGTCATGTTGCAATACTCAATATGCCGCAAAATATTTGAGTCGGTTTTTGATTCTATTATATTAATTTTTAGTTGACAAATTGTAATATTTTAAGGAAGTGAAAAATTAGTCATGATAATTAATCGCATGCTAACGGACCGCGACTCCTTTAACTGCGCATGTGCCGAAAAGCATTATTATTGATAGTAGAGGTCCTCCAGAGCGGGACATTCGTGAGTGTACGTTTTACGGCGGGGGACATAGATAGAAATCTATTTATTTTTCCATTGCTTTTTACGTTTAAGACTAATTTCTTCACCAAATTTGTTTGTGAATAAGTCGATATCCTGTGAACATGAGTCATTGTACACATTTTTTATAAAATTTCTCAGATAAACACTTGCGTTATTTAATGTAACCTATTGTACAGTGCTCTTGAACCTAATCCTCTCTGATGAAGTCGGTTTTTCCTACACAGACATTTATTGCCGTATATGGCATGTCTAAAAAATCATCTGGCTTACAGAAAAATGTTCCAATATTCTTCACTCTGAGGCTTACAAGCACGTCAGAGTCACAGAAAATGGGATGTTTCTTCATTGATGCAGCACGTTCTCATCGTGCGCTGTGCCCGTGGCTCGTAAGTGTGAGCACGCCTAGGGCGCGTCTGTTAAATCCCGCGATTAGCACTCAGATATTTACTCTTTGTATTTGGAATGCTTGAATGAAACTTCATCAAAAAGATCTCTTTAGATCGCAGTATTTATATGCGTCTTCATATTCTGAATTTCTTACTTAAATAAGTGTAGTTAAAGATTAAGTTTCTCAAAGCTCTGTAGGCTTTGAGGTACACGTTATTATGGTGACACTCGCACTGCGGACTCGTCCTATCAAGAACCCGTGCAGAAATTCCAATTTGGATCTGATCGGGGCCAGATCGGGCAGAATTTGGCCCAAATCAGGCTATCTAGATAGGGCTAGACTCGAAATGAAACGCGATGCCTGATCGGGGCCCAAGCGCTGCGCCCAGAGATAACCATACCTGGCCCCGATCAGGCCCATATTAATTTATTTTCTTTATTCTTAATTAAAAGGGATTCTTAAATAAAATAATATTAAAATCGAATATATCACCTCCTTAACTGAAATTTGAGAATATAAATATCAGGTTATCTAATAGATCGCGATATGAAAAAATTGGAGTGTGTCAGACACTTTTTTTCGAGCAAACGGAAAAAGTCAAACGACGCAACATAACAGCCAGCATTTGTGCATGATAAACCATTTAAGTATTTTGCAATATATTTT
>NC_046665.1:58817829-58833194 GCF_010883055.1 Belonocnema kinseyi
TAACCTCATTTCGAGGTTAGGTTTCATCTTAACATTCTTAATAAATTTACTTATTATAGTCTTCAACACGTAATTCAGGAATATTTTGAAGTATACTATACCCACGTATTCGTCTTGTGCTCACTCTTGGCATTTTTTCCCACTTATTTTGTCACTTTTCCAAAAAATAATGGAAATATTTTTGACGCTTGACACTTTACGTTGAATATTGGGTGATTTGGAGTCAACCCACTTTAGTCCCCAAAATTAATGGAGCGCCATCTACTGGCAAGTTTGGCTGTTAAATCGGGATCCAGACGGGGCCAAATTTAACAACCACAAAACTGTGTGCCCGATCTGGCCCAAATCGGAAATAAGGCAAAAATTTGGCAATTTCTGCACGGGAAGTGATTTTTAACGAATTTATGGATCTTTTTTTAAATCACATCTTATGTTGATAAATCTTCTTTCGTATCCTGCATAGTCTGATCACAAAATGGGATTTTTTCATTTCTCATTATTTTTTGTGCAATAAAAATTAGAATATTCGATTTTACAAGAAAATCAAAAAAGTTTTCATGATAATCTGTTAGGGCTTTTAAAAAGCAATGCTTTTATTCACTTGACTTTTTTCATACCGTACGTTGTTTGGCTCAAAATTTTTATTTTTGATTGATTTAAAAAATTTTGAAAATGCTATAACTGAGAATTTTTTTTTTGCATAAAAAAAGTCATCAGGATTAATTACTTGGCTCTCTGAGTACTATTAATAGCCGTAAATAAAAATGTTAAGTATAAAAAAATGGTCCAAAGATTTTTTCAAAGGCTCTAACTTCTTGAAATTTTATCCAAAATGGCTGTTTAGCGAACTCGTCCTTTCTTTTCGAACTTATCGGATCTTTCTTTTCTTATACTTTCACAATCTTAAATGATGGAAATAAGAAAAATTAGAGGCCCTTTTATTTTTTTATTAATTTCAGTTTTTAAACCATTCGAATTCTTTAAAGTAAAGCGCTGTTAATTTTCTCTGTAACATTGATATTTTATCCAATATAAATAAAATTGAAAATAAGGTTTCTTAAGTATAGTCTCAATTTCCTTATTCTCTGTCATTCTTTTAATTGGTGTAATTTCGTTTTGTGAGTCTTGTCGATTTTTCGTTGTGTATTTTTATGCTAAAAAATTTTTAAACCGTACACTATAAGGATAATTTCATTAAATACAAAAATCGAAACTTTAAGGGTCCGTCAGTAAACTGCATTAACAATTGCATTGGGGGGGGGGGGAGATCATGCTAAAAACTATGGTTCGGACGGGGGTTGGGGGTCAGTGAAAGAAAAGTTAAGAACTTAGATAACATTTATTATGTTTCCTTATTCTTAACTTTTAAACAATTGTTATTTTTTTCTCTGTTTCTCAGAAACCCCTTTTTCTTTTTTTTTCGCTTAACTGCTTTTTGGTAGAAAGTCTACTATTATATTTACTTAAAATTGCTCCTTTCTAATTGAAAATTCATGTATTTTGCTAAAAATTTGTCTTCTTGAACCGAAAATTAATTTTCTGCGTCGAAAATTCATCATTTTTTATTAAAAATGCAACTGTTTGGGTCTGCATCAATCTATTTGGGTTGATGATTCAGCAATTTGGTAAAAAATTGAACTAATGGGTTGAAAATTAATTTTTTTATTTCAAAGTAAACAATTTTTATAACCGATAAACTGGTTTAATGAAAATTTAACTTTATGTCAGAAAATTCACTTTTTTTATTAAAAAATCATATTTTTAGTTAACAATTCGACCTTTTTATAGGTAAATCGTCCTCCCAGTTTTAATATTCAAAAATTTTGTAAAGAATTAATATGTCTTTTGAAAGCTCGTCTTATTTTGGTAGATCATTAATATAATGCTGGAAAATCATTTCTTTGGTGAAAAATTTAACTATTTTGTTCGCAATTTATCTTCTTTAGTTGAAAATTAAACGACTTGGTTAAAAGTTGAACTTTATCATTAAAAATTCATATTTTTAGTACTCACCCTGATCTTTGGGGTTGACTCTTTTGTTGAAAATTAATCTTTTTTTAACATGTAACAATTTTCTTGATATTTTGGGTTTTTTCTTTTGTTCAAAATAAATTTTTTAATTAAAAATTGCAATTTTTCATTTTTGTTAGAAATGTATCCTCCAT
Source organism: Belonocnema kinseyi (assembly GCF_010883055.1). NCBI lineage: Eukaryota > Metazoa > Arthropoda > Insecta > Hymenoptera > Cynipidae > Belonocnema > Belonocnema kinseyi. The sequence continues at coordinate 58,819,995 of NC_046665.1, forward strand.
AAGTTTAAAGTTCAATTCTTTGGTAGAAAATTCAGTTATTTTGTTAAAATTCATCTTTTTGGTCGAAAATTAATTTTCTTGATTTTTTTACATCGTCTTTTTATTAAAAATACAATTTTTATGGTATAAATTAGTCTATTTCGATTAAGGATTTAACAATATGGTAGATAATTAAAGTAAGATACGTTTGTAGACTTCCGTTTCCGGCACAAAAGCGTAAAGTAGTGGGAATTGTTGATGCTGAGTTTTTCTGACATTGTGTTGAAATTTGAGGTAAGTGGATTGTGGAAGTGTGTAAAAGGGTGTAAGTGTGAGAGATTAATTGAGGGATTGTGACATTGAAAAGGGGAGGTAGATATTTTGGACGATTGAGACAGATTTGTGTGGAATTTTGTTTGGAGATTGTGACAGGGTGGGAGGACTGTGTTGATCGAATTGGTAGTAGCAGGGTCGGGCAGCGACAAAGAAAGGCGAGACAGGTACCAGACAGCGACGGTAGATAGAGCCAGGGAAGTATAAAAGGCGGAAAAATTTGAATTTTGTTAATGGCTAGCGGAGCGAGTATCTCCGCGAAAGAAACAGATCTAGAGCAGGAACTGCTCAGTACGCCAAAAGAGGAGATCAAGGAAAGGAAGGCAAGGTGGAAATATAAAAAAAACTATAGAAAAGGAGAGACTAAGAGCAAAAAGCGGTAGCAAAAAGCGGTAGACGGTAGCGGAGATGAAAGTGGAGTTTTGATGAAAGAGGAAAGACTAAAGGAAATTCGAGAAGTGATGATAGAGGTAATGGGGATTTATGAAGAAAAGCAGGAGAAAAGGCGAAAGGAATTAAAGAAGGAAATTAGGGGGGAAATGGCTACAGTTAAGAAAGAAATAAAAGAATGGGAAGAAATCAGGGAAAAGTGAGAAAAGAGGATGCAGTCATTGGAGCAAAAACTAGAGAAGCAGGAAGAAGATAATAATAAAAAGGTAGAGGAGATTCGAGGTAGGATGAAGAAACTTGAAAGCTCGAACGGGGATTGTGGTGGGGGCGATAGTGGGAATAAGGAGATGTAAAGGCTCAAAAAAATAGAACAAAGAACAGAAAGGAAAGAGAGGAAAGAAAGAAAATTAAACAATGTGATAAAGGGTATAAGATTAGAGGGGATGGAGCTGAAGAAAGGGGTGAACGAAGTACTAAAAGGATTGATGCTAAGGTAGACATAGAGGACATTCGAAATGCAGGAAGGGAAGATCGAAGAGGGGAGATAATGGTACTGGTGAAACTAAAGAAATGGGAACATAAGAGGCAGGTGATGACAAAGGAGAGGTTATGATGTGGTAGTCCAGAGAGAATAGAGGATGATTTGACATTAGTAGAAAGAAAGATGCAGTATAAATTAGGTAAAATAGCGGAAGACGATAGAAAAAAGGGAAAGAGACCATGGGTTAAGTATGGGAGAATACAGATAGATGGAGTATGGTGGGATTGGGACGAAGAAAGGGAACAGATAGTAAGAAATGAGATGCAGGGAAACTAGAAAAGGAAGGAACCGGAGATAGAAAAATAAGAAATAGTAAGAAGGAAAAAAAGATGAGAAAAGAAAGTAGGGAAGAATGAAAGATTTGTTGCTGGAATATAGCAGGATTGGAGAGAAAGGATAGGGATTTTATGAGAAATTTGACACAATGGGATGTAGCTATAATGATGGAGAAGTGGCTAGATGAAAAGGGATGGGAAAGAGTAAGGGGAAGGTTACCAAGAGATTACAAATGGCAAGTGCAAAATGCAAAGAGGAAGAATAAAAAGGGCAGATCAATGGGAGGAATGGTAATGGGAATAAGGAATGAATGTATAACAGGGAAATATAAGAAAGACAGGGAAGAACAATAAGAAGGATTAATAGTAGAAGAGGCAATGATGGGAGGAAAGAAGTGGAAGGTAGTGGGGATTTACGTGAACGGTGATGTGCAGGAGAAAGCAGAGAAGATTAAAGAAATAATTGAAGAAAAGAAAGAAGAGATTAGGCTGATAATAAGTGGGGATCTCAATGCGAGAACGGGAGACAAACGAGGAAGGGAATGGGGAAAAGAGAGAGGAAGAAAATCCAAAGATAAGTTACTAAATGGGGAGGGGAAAAAGTTGTTAAAGAGCTTGGAGGAGTTGGGATGGTATATCTTAAACGGAAATATAGAAGGGGATGAGAAAGGAGAATATACACGCTCAGGAATTGAAAGGTGAATGGTAATTGATTATGTGATAGTGAATGATGGGGTAAGAGAGAAGGTTAAGAAACTAGAGGTAGGTGAATATATTGATTCGGATCACTTTTCCTTAATAGTGACATTAGAGGGATAAAAAAGAAATAGCAATATGAGTAAAAAGGGAGCAAATGTGAAAAGTGTAGGAAAAGGGGATTGGTCAAGGGAAGGAATTATGAAAGTGGAGAAAAGAAAAAAGTAATGGGGAAGAATATAGGGAAAAAAGGAAAGAGTATACTAAGTTGTGTTATAAAAAGAAAGAGGGAGAGAATAAAAGGTTTAACGAAGAGGCGGAGAAAGCTTGCACGGAAGAAGAGGTATGGAAGATAGTAAATAGAGAAATAAAAAGAAGAAATAAAGTAAACCAAGATATTGAAATGATAGAATATAAGAAATATTTTTTAGACTTGCTAGGAGGAATAGAGAGAAAATTTATAAAGGGAGGAAAATAGGGTAGAGAAAGAGATGAGGAAGAGGATATTTCAAGGGAAGAAATAGTTAAGGTTTCAGGAATAATAAAGGATGGAAAGGCCCCTGGTATAGATGAGATTCCAAATGAAGTATGAAAATATGGAGGGGAGGAACTAGAGAAATAATCATGTATAATGTGTAGTAGACTATGGAGAGGAGAGGGGTGGCCAGAGTTATGGAAAGAAGGAGTAACTATACCAATAGTCAAGACAGGCAAGGGAGAGGAGGTTAAAGATTATAGGGGGTGACGTTGATGCCAACACTGTATAAAGTATATGTAACTATTTTGTTGGAGAGATTGAAGATAGAAGTTGACGAAAAAAAGATCGAGTGACCGAATCAGACAAGATTTATAGAAGGAGTGGGGGTAATGGACAACATATATGTTCTGAACTATCTAGTAAATAAGAGATTAAAAAGGGAAAAAGGGGCAATGATAGCAATGTTCGTGGACTTGAAGGCGGCGTTTGACTCATTAGACCGAGGAGAAATAGAAAAAGTTATGATAAAATAAAGGATAAGAGAGGATTAATAAAGAGAGTATCCGAAATTTGTAGAGAAACAAAAGCAGGGTAAAGGTAGGAGAGCAAGTAGGAGATAGTTTATGGTTGGTGAGAGGTGTGAGACAAGCATGTCCTCTGAGCCCGCTTTTATTTAACTTATTAATATCAGACTTGGAAGAAGAAATTAGGAGAAAGGGTTGGCGAGGAGTTAGGATAGGGAAGGAAAAGATATGTACCCTGGCATACGCAGACGACATAGTGTTGATGGCAGAGGATGAAGAAGGGATGGCAAGATTAATTACAGGATTAGAGAAATACTTAGATGGGAAAAAGCTTAATGTAAATGTGGAAAAAACAAAGATAATGAGGTTTAGCAAAGAAGGGGGAAGGAAAAAAGAATGGACAGGGAGATGGAAAGGAATAAAGTTTGAAGAAGTAAAAGAGCATAAATATTTGGGATATATCTTGCAAACGAATGGAGATCATACAGCTCATATAAGAGAAAATATAAAAAAGCAGCAGGGGTAATGCAACAGATATTGGGAATAGGAAAAAAAAGTTTTAAAAAATTGGAGAAGAAGAATGTGGTTATTTGAAACGCTGGTATGTCCGGCATTAGGTTATGGAGCAGAGATATGGAGATGCAAAGAAAGAAAAAATATTGAGAGTTTACAAGAAAGGTATATAAGGTGGCCACTAGGGGCTGACTGGAGGACGCCAGGATAAATGGTGAGAGAAGAAGCGTAAAGGGATAACTTAATTGTTAGAGCGGGAAAGAGGACATGAAAATTTGAGACGAAGCTGAGGAAGGGAAAGGGAGGGGAGTTGTCGAGAAAGTATTTGATGGAGGTAGAAGAGAGGAGAGGGAGAGCGATCGCATTAACGCGATGGGAAGAAGAAAGGAGGGATTTCTTAAATGATAGAGAAATAGAAGACGGGACAGGAGTAAACTATGAAGAATTGAAAAATTATTTTAATTCTTCAGAATTCTTTCCTTTTCCGTTTTTTTTTTTAATAACCTTAGTTGCTGAGATACACCCCTATACGCCTTATATTTCTTTTGAATTTGGTTGGATTCTTCGATTCTGTAAATCATTTTTATAAACTATTTGGATTACTTTGAAGTTGTGAATTCTGATGAGCATGAGAATTTCAAGTAATTAACTGCCCTCAAACTTTTAAAATTAAACTTTAATTAAATTGAAATTTATCATTTTTCTCAATTTTCGATTCAAAATATAATTTCTACTTTAATACAGTTCAAGATTTATTTTTTAAATCTGTTTTTTCTCCTTCTATTTTATAGATTTTTCTATAAGACTTTCTAGACTTGTGGGCATAAAACCAATTTGTTTTCATTAAAATTATTATATTTATTCGAAAATTTAAGTTTCAGGTCGTACTTATTTTGGAACAATAAAACTGCAACAAGATTTATTATATAATAGAAAAATCTACAAGGTATTACAAGGACAAACGTCCTGTCTTTCAAATAAAATATTAAACTATATTAAATTCAAAATTGGGAAAAATAAAAAGAAAAAGTAAAATCTGAAGACCAATTCAGTGACATATTAATGACAGAATACTGGAAAAATTTAACCAACCATTGTTATGTATGCTGAAATTTCAGCACCAATATCTGGATTTTTTTCGGTACACTGTCAATTTTAATTTCACTCCATGAAACGATTTTATTGAAAGAGAAATATTAAAATTAATATAAAAAAAGAATAATCCCAAGTCTCGTCTGAACCTTCAGCGTTAGACCTCGGCGATATGTAATTCGGTTCGCGCACGAGTACTTTCTATAACCCATGGTAGTTCAATTATTTAATATCCGTGAGTGCGACAAATCCTAATCATTGCTGTGCTAGTGTGTAGTGATAGGATAGTGCAACTGCACTGTTTCCACTGTGCACCTACCTATCTAAAGATGACCTCTGACTACAGGGGCGGCATCTCACAAAGTAATACAACTCAAAACTTATTAAATTCCTCCCACAATGAAAACCTATAAAAACTGTCCTACGACAGAGTAACACAACAGGATCAGTTCCCTAAGAAAGATCAAGCAATAATAGCAGATACAATCGATGGTTTAACGACAAAAGATTATACAATCGCCATTGGAAAAATCGTCAAACCTGATAATGTGTTATTCGCCTCAAAAACTTCCAACGGTAGAATTTATGTCGTCTTAAGTAAACAAGAATTTGTTGACAAACTCACGGAGACAGGTACGAAAATAAACATAAACGCTCACACGCTGACACTTAGACCACTGTTATCCAAAGTCAAGAGAATAATTATTTCTAACGTATGTCCCATTATACCGCATTACGTCATCGAAGATAAAATTAAGGCTCTCAATATTACCCCAGTTTCTCAAATCACTTGTATCAGAGCAAGCATCAATGAACCAGATTACGCACGCGTAATGAGCTTCAGGCGACAAGTATATATAAACCCTGAAGATATAACTAACCTTCCGGACAATATGAAAATTGATTATGACAGCACTACATACTGTATCTACTTTTCCAACGAGAAATTAACTTGTTTCTTATAAATAGAAGAAGGACACCTTACTAAACACTTTTCAATACAAGATGTAAACAAGTACTCACACAAAGATACATTGATTAAACTTGAAATTACTCAAATTCAAAATAACAAACAAATGGACACAGCGGAAGCAGAAACTTCATCCTCCCTCACGCATTTAATGCCCTCTCCAATTCCACCCAACAGTCCAAAATTCAAGAGAAAGCACAGCCTACTATCCAGCTCTACACTGTCCACTCATGACGATGAGCAAGCCAAGGTGGAAAACTTTGCAGACCCCATCGAAGACGGTACTTTAATCAAAGCCCAAGGAAAGCGCACAAAAAAAATAGTCAAAAAGCCATGTCCTCAATAAGCAATTGATGATCAACTTGCTCCAGGCAAGAATTTCTTCTTCATAAACTTCAATATATATCCGCTTGATTTCGATGAATTAGCATCCTTTCTCAGAGATTCCTATGGAAGCCCGAACATACCAGAGCTAGCTTTGAAATACACTACTGACACATTGAGCCTAATCACCATGCTCAGAGATGCTTACCCCCACCTCGTGGATCGCTAACTGAAAGCTCGCATAACCAAAATTATGAAAAGTTTTGGAATCCTCGACTCTACATATGATCCTAGCTCAAACGACGAACAAGAATTCAACAGTTCGGAATCTTTACATTCTTCAAAATGAACCCTTTCTCTCGAACAACGAAGCTACTCAAAATACTCTATTGGAATACAAGAAGTTTTCTAAAGCGTAAAGAAGAGAAACAAAAATCTCTCCTAGATATTGACATTCTCGCATGTGTCGAAAGCTGGCTACATCAAAACATCACAAACATTAACTTTCCAGAATTTGTGAACTACAGGTTAGATAGGACGTATTCAACTGTAGAAGATATTTTACTAATAATTGGCTGTAGTTTCGCTTATTGCGAAATAAAAAAAATCGACGTTCCCGACAAAGCATTTAAAACTTGCGGAATTAAAATCAATAATGTTAATCCAGCTGTTAGTCGAGTTGTACGTTACAGAGCCCCAGCTATCGTATTTTATCTCAAATAGTGGGATAAAGTTTTAAAAAATTTTAAGAAGGAAAATAATTGTATAATTGTTAGCGATTTTAACGCTCATCATATAGATTGTAACTGTAATAAAACTGACACAAAATGAGAAAATATAATTGAATGCAAAGACAAAAATAATTTGTTTGTACATAATAACGATACTTATTCCCACATTAATTCTACTTCCATATCGAACGTCGATTTAATTCTCTCAAGTAAAAATATCGCTAATAAAATAGACGTTTAAGTGAATGACGAGACTTGGGGCTCAGATCACTACCCAATCTACGTTAACTTCAGTACTGAAAGACACATTTACCATAAAAAAGTCATAAAATTAGATCAACACAAACAAACTGGAACAATGTAATGCAACATTTAAATAACTCTTTTGAAAAATTTTTAACAAGTGATTACGATAATCTAAGCGCCAGCCACAAATACGAATATTTTGTCAATTAAGTGACTGAAGCTATTACGGGCAATACGCTAAAAAAGAAAATTGTAAATATCAAATTTCATAGAAATCCCGTACCTTGGTGGGATGAGGAGTGTTCCGAAGTTAAAAAGCAAAAAATGCCGCTTTTAAGGTATGGGAAAAAACTAAAAATCTCAACGATCTCATAGAGTACAAAAGACTCCTTGCACTGTCCAAAAAAGCTTTCAAGAAAAAAAAGAAAGAAAGCTTTGTCCTCCAATTAAAACTCGACCTGATCCTAACTATTTATCTAATTGCCAACCTAATGCTTTTCTTGAAAGTCCCTTCAGCTTTGTTGAATTCGATCATGCTTTAGACTCTCGCAACACTGACTCATCTCCAGGCTTAGATCGCATAGATTATTACACGCTAAAAAGACTCCCAGTTAAATACAAACTCCTTCTTCTCGATATTTACAATGAAATATATAGTACTTGTTATTTCCCTACAGAGTGGAAGAAGTCTTATGTACATTTCATTGCAAAACCCGAAAATAAAGTCTATAAACCGACTACTCTAACCTCGGCATTATGTAAGCTGTTTGAAACTTTAATAAGAAAAATAAATTTCAATGGTGGATTGAACTTCAAAATATATTACCAAACAATCAAAGTGGATTTCGTAAGGGGCAATCATGCCATGACAATTTGTTAAACTTAACTATCACTGTCCGGACAGCTTTGCGCAAAAAGGAAGATATGTTTACAGCATTCCTTGATGTGAAAGGAGCTTTTGATAACGTCAACATTAAAATACTACTTAATAAACTCGCAAATATTGGCTATCCTTCCATACTAGTCAAGTTTATAAGCTTTATAATGATGGAAAGATTTGTTTACACAGACGAACTCAGTGAACCTAAACTAGCGTGCAAAGGGGTTCCGCAAGGAGGAGTTTTAAGTCCTCTTTTATATATAATATATGTTGCTGAAATTGTTAAGAATACGCCAGAATAACGATATCTCAATTTGCAGATGACATCGCGCTATACTGTAGTAATATATCCTCACTGCAAAAAGCCCTAAACCAAGTTAAACAAAATCTTGCTGATATAGACCTTTTCCTCGCACCCGAAAAAACTATTTTTTTACACTTGAATAACATTGGAATTAAACCCAGAGAAACGGTTATTAAAATAGATGATTTAATATTCAAGTCCAGTGAATCCACCAGGTCCCTTGGAATAATTTTCGATTACAAGCTCTCATTTGACTCACAACTAAACAAAGTAAAGTCACATTGTGCTAGAGCATATAACATAGTTAAATACTTTCAACTAATCTGGTGGGGAGCAGATCCCACTACCCTTCTCACACTTTACAAGAGCTATGCAAGATCTATACTATATTACGCAATCTATGTATACTATCCTAAACGCAAATATCAACAGAAAAAACTAGAAGGTATACAATACAATGCCATAAGAATAGCGCTTGCATTTCGCAAATCGACACCGACGAAAATACTCATTGCCGAATCCAAACTACCGTCATACATAAAGTCATACCGTCATACCGTCATACATAAAGAAATCAAGAAACTATAATATGTATGTATACGATCATAACATAATCGCGAATTCAATGCCGTTTATAAGGATTACTGATCTAAAAAATAATCAACGTTTAAGTCTAAGTAGAATATGTAATGACTTAGACTCTCCAAATACTATGGTATTCTATAAGGACGGTAGTAAAAATCCATCAGCTCTGTCAACAGGTTCGGCGTGCGTCAATCTTTAAAAAAATATCGTGATTAAAAGAAGCCTGAACCAAAAAGCTTCAGTCTTTACAGTGGAATGTATCGCAGTAAGAGACGCACTAGACCTAGCTCTGAACAACACCAATGCCTGCAACGTCGTTATGTGTGACTCGCTCAATGTTCAGGAATGCCTACAAAATCTACTTTTCAATATTAATACAAATCCGTATCGGTACGAAATGAAGCTCAAATACTTTTAATTTCAGCAACGCAAAAGCGAAAGTGGTTACATCCAAATATACTGGATTCCTTCTCACGCAACGATAACAGGTAACTAACTTGCAGACACATAGGCAAAACAGGCGGCAAGCGATAGGCCAAATGATATAGATAAACTACCGTTTCAGACCTGAAAGAATTCTTCAAATTTAGCATGAAGACAAATACAAAAATGTCGCTCTTTAATACAGACCCCAACAAAGGATAAACATATTTTATCTTTATTGCAGAGACTGTGACAGGTCGTGGTTCTATAAAAAGAAAGATTTCGCGCGACCTAATTGTTACAATCAACCGACTTCGAGCGGATCATTACAATCTTAATGCCTCTCTCGCAAGAGTATCTATAATATATGATCCCAACTATTCATGTTCATTCATCTCTCGGGATATTGATCATATATTATGGAGTTGTCCTTTATACTCCGATCGAAGAGCGGTAATGATTATTCAACTTTCTCAAATAAATCATCAATCTTCTTTCTGTACAAAAGCTCTGATTAAAGAGCCCAATATTGTAGCGTGTTCATACATACTAAATTTTCTTCAAAACTGTACATTGCGTATCTAGATTATTCACTGTTATAATATCGTACATATAAACGTATCACAGCAATCTAACCTAATGTAAAATATTTCACACACATGTAAATTAACTCCATCTTTGTATATCTCACCCACTAGGAAGCGAATAAATCTCTAAAGGATTTCTAAGCTATCAATACAAAAAACAGAATGATCCCAATAATTATTAAGTAAAAAATGTACCCTTGGTGGCAAGAAAAATATATAAATTTTAGAAATTAGAAAGATGCAATTTAAAAGTAATTCTGGCTTTTATTATTATTTATCTGGAAAAGAGGCAAGCAGAATAATTTTTTGTGATTCAAGAAAAATGCGTTATAAAACAATGAAAACCTTAAATTGCATAATTGTCTAAATTCAATGTAAAATTGTATTGAAACTTTTCAGATCTATGCAAACAGTCTAGTTACTGGTTTTTGTAATTATTCAAATTATGATAAAAAAAAATACGTTTCAAATAATAAAAAAAGGAATTTTAATATAATTTTGATAAATAATTAAATGAGTAGTGAAAACCTTCAATTTTTCCTCGGGATTAAATGAAAATTGTCAATTCGACACTACAGAGAAGTGTAAATATTATTTCAGTTATACCTTAATAATGCGAAAAAATAATAGAATATTTTAGGATTTAAAAATAAACGTAGAAGAAATTTATACAGTGAAGTATTCGAACTTTCTATTCACTATGTTTGTAAAAATGATATATTTTAAAATAATTTTAAAAATTTCGATACAATTCTAAAATATGACAAGAATTTTGTTAAACTTCTTTACATAGTATCTCGAAAACTTCTCTTTTAAAAGAAAACAGACGAGGAATTAATTTAACTAAACTTTATTAAATTTTTAAATTTAATTAAATTCTGAATTAAACTGAAATTTATTTACTTTTTTAATTTATCTCAATTTCATTGAAATTTTTTATGTAGTTTTAAAAAATAATTTTTTAATTTTCACTGAAAATCTAAAGTACGAAAAGGTTTTTTTTTTAATTTATGTAGTATTTCGAAAATTACCCTTTTTAAAAATGAAACCGTAACAGAAATTAATTAATTTTAACATAATAATAAATATAATAATTTTAGGCCCTCATAAATTTCAATATTTTCGGCGTGCAGAGACAGCCACGAGTCAGATTTAGATATGGCTGGCGTAGGGATAGAAAATCGAAACAATAAGTCGACTTTCGACTTTGTCATCGACTTTGAATTTCTCGACTTTCAAAGTCGATTAATCGAGACGTAAAGTCGACTATGGCCCACTGTCTCGAGTTTTTTGTACCGCAGATTTTTTTATTTATAGTTAGATCCTACAATAGTTTGCGCTAAAAGTTTATTTTTTCACTGTCAAGAGTGGGGTGACATCGGAAAACGAGGTTTAAAAGTAGAATAGATTTTTTATTTTTTTGTTTATTTAATTCTTATTGTAATGTAAACAGCGGAAAAAATGTCGATTTTTTTTATTTCTTTTTTTAACTTTTTGACGAAATTTTTCTCCTACTTTTCATCCCTGGGATGTATTGCGCAAGGATATGAGAAAGATAAAAAAATGTTAACTTGTATAGTTAATTGTTATAAACAAATTGCATTAACAAATACTTGACATCAGGGGTTAAACCTCTTCAAAGTATATTTCTGCTCTGAAATCGCTTGCTTTCATCGTTAGGATGATGCGTTAACATTAAAATTTAGGATTAAATGTTATTTATTTATTTTATAAAGACGAAGGCCGATTATTTGTTACTACAATTTGTTTATAACGATTAACTATGTATGTTAACAATTTTTTTTATACTCCTGTGCATTAAATCTAAGGGACGAGAAGTATAAGAAAATTTCTGTCTAGATGATAAAAAATGAAAGTAAGAAAATCGATATTTTTTTCGCTGCTTGCATTGAATTAATAAAGAACGATACAAAAAAAATCTACTTTCGCCATTTTCTAAAAAATGTAGTTCTAAATTTTTAAAAATCTAAAATCGGTACGTAATTGCGTTCTGAATGTCATTTTGAACCTCGTTTTCTGATTTCACCCCACTATGCGGTCCTATGCTTTGTGTTCGTGTGGGACACGTGCGGATAGCTTGACTGCACTGTCTCGCACAGCAACAGCTGGAAAGCAGACTGCAAATGTATTTTGGATTTAGCGCGCCGTCGAAAGAAGTCGAAAAGTCGAGCGAAAAAAGTCGACTTCGGGGGTTGCTATACAATCGAACTAAATCTCGATTCACCTAAATTTAATTTCAACTAAAATTCTACACTTTGTGCACAGCGGATGGTTTTGCTCGAAGGAGGGTCGTGTGCATAGTTTGAAAGTAGGATGCGGTGACTGAGTTGTACCAAAAATATACGGTTGGCGGCGTGACATGCAGACTCCGAGTCATCGATAAAGAAGAGCTGACAATAATTTAAAAAACAATAAATGTAATAAATTTGAATGAAATTATAAGTTTTTTTTAATTTAGTAGAGTGAAATTGGATAAATGTAAAGGTAATTAAATAAGTTCGAAAATAGTTACATAAAGTGAAAAGTGACCGGTCAATAAAAAGTGTATTTTTTCGTAATTTTTTATTTTGATTCGCCGTGAATGATTTTCTGCATGGGGTTATAGATTTTTTGTTTATTTTAAATTTACAAATTGTATTGAGATTCATTAGTATCTGTGCACGAAAAACGTGAAGCTGTTGTTCAAAAATTTAATAGTGTTATATTAATTTAAGACTATGTGCGTGACAATATTTTGTTAAAAGCTTTATCACAGTTATTAGGTACGATGAGGCGTCGTTCGCTAATGTCGAAGGCTTTTAATTAGGATTTTTCAAAACTTGAATTATACGAATATGCATATATCTTATAATAATATGCATTAGGTCATTAGACATCGATAAAAGAATGTCATTCATATTTTGTGGAGCAGTACTTTAACTGCTTCATTTGAAACTATATTGTTATAATTATAGCAACAAAAAAGTTAAGGGAATTTTTAACAAATTTTTTGTATAACTTTTTTATTATAACTTGAGTACATTTAATTGCATTTTGAAAAATAATAAAACTTCACATATATTAGTAAGTTTTAAGTTTGTAAACATTCAAAAAGTCTAAAAAAAATTTTTTAAATCTTAAACAGAAATAAACTGGAATTTAATTTTTTAAATGATATACAGTTAACATTATATTTATTTATGTATTCGATAAGTTGTAGCATGATAAAAGTCAATTACAAATAGTAGAAAATTTAAGAATGAAAGCATACTTAAAAAAAGGAACATTATTAAAAGTAGTAAATGAACTATTGCAGTAATTACTATCAG
>NC_046665.1:58833294-58834204 GCF_010883055.1 Belonocnema kinseyi
TAAATGTGCTAACAGATTCAAAAAAAGAAGAAAATAATGAAGTAATATATTGCAGACCCGCCAAATGTTTTTGTCACAGAAAAAATAATATTTAGATATGTTAAAATCCCCTAAAACCTTATAGTTCCTATAAAATTCTTTCGAATCTTCTGTAAGTCTAGTAAATTGTTGAAAACCACATACAATTTTTCCACATACAATCCTTCTGATCTCTTAAAATAACCTTTGATGTTTTTGAAATCTAATAGAAATCTTTTTAAATCTTTTCAAATCCTTTGAAATTCCTTACTAATTGTGAATAAACTCCTTTAAATCCATTATAATATAAAATCCGTTGAAAGCTCGTGAAGTTACATGAAATCTAATGATATTCCTTTCAATATCTTGAAATATTTGAAGCCCTATGAAATCCGTTGAGACCCAGGAAAATTGATTAAAATGCCTTCTTCAAAATCTTTAAAATCCTTTAGAATTACTGAAATTCTTTGAAATGTTATGAAATCGTCTCATTTTTGTGAAATTCTTTTCAGTTTATAGAAATATTATAAAATGCCTAGAATTTTTGTGTATCTATTGAAATCCGCCAAAAATCACTTAAAATATTTGAAATAATATCTAATCACTTCATTGAATCTTGTGCAATCCCTTCGACTGTCATAAAATCATTTGAAATAATTTCCTTAAAATGCTTAAAACCTTTGAGAATTTTTTTGAATAATTAAAATCATTGGAAATTCTATAAATTCCATTGAAATTGGTTGAAATCCTTTTAAAGCACTGGAAATATTTCAGAAAAATGGGGTAGAATGGCTTTTAGGACTAGTCTGCAAGACTTTTATTAGGTCGTTAGGTGAGTCTCATTCCGTTTCTAAACGCTATTTTTTATAAATAAATATTTGACTGCTAATAA
>NC_046665.1:58834214-58839971 GCF_010883055.1 Belonocnema kinseyi
AACCACTTCTCTGGATCCGTGCCTCATGTTACACAAATAATCATATCCTTCGGCGATTTTTTCCGTATTCGAATGTCGTCCTCGATGGAAATTTTCTTTCTTTTTTATGGGTACTTTCAGGAGATTTAGAAGGATTTTACAGGAACTATAAGGTTTTGAAGGATTTTAACATTTCTAAATATTATTTTTTCTATCACAAAAACATTTGGCGGGTCTACAATATATTACTTCATTATTTTATTCTTTTTTTGTATCTGTCGGCGCACTTATTTTTATTATATAAATATAATAATACGCCCGCTAAATGTTTTTTTTCTCTTCTTTTATTTCTGCAAATCATGAATTCATCATCGTTTTATCAATTACAAGGTATTATTTACCAAACTGATAGTAATTACTGCATTAGTTCATTTACTACTTTTAATAATGTTCCTTTTTTTAAGTATGATTTCATTCTTAAATTTTGTACTATTTGTAATTGACTTTATTTTATCAAGTTAGAACTTATCGAATACGTAAATAAATATAATGTTAATTATATATCATTTAAAAAAATTAAATTCCAGTTTATTTCTGTTCTAGATTTAAAAAAAATTTTTTACACTTTTTGAATGTTTACAAATTTAAAAAGTACTATTTTACGAAGTACTATTTTATAGCCTTGAGTTCTTTTAGCGATACAGTTTTTATCTCCTCAATCGTTGAAAATCGATGTCCTTTCATCGGTCTCTTCAGTTTTGGGAAGAGAAAAAAGACACTGGGGGCCAAATCCGGTGAATATGGAGGCTGAGGCATGACTGTGGTTCTGTTTTTGGTCAGAAAATCTTTCACAAGCAACGATGAATGAGCAGGTGCATTATCGTGATGCAAAAGCCACGAATTGTTTTTCCAAATTGCCGGAGGTTTTTTGCGTACCGCCTCTCGCAAACGGCGCATAACTCGAAGGTAATACTCCTTATTGAACGTACGACCTTGCGGTAAGAATTCCTGATGCACTACGCCACGGTACTCAAAGAAGACAGTGAGCAAAACCTTCACATTTGATCGAACTTGACGTGCTTTTTTCGGTCTTGGAGACTCAAGATGCTTTCACTGATACGATTGGGCTTTAGTTTCGACGTCATAACCATATACCCACGATTTATCCCCAGTTATAACCCTTTTGAGAAAATCAGGATCATTATTGACTTCATTCAACATCTCCTGAGCGATGGTCATGCGATGGATCTTTTGATCAAAATTAAGCAGTTTTGGAACAAATTTCGCTGACACACGTCTCATGCCCAAAACGTCCGAAAAAATAGCATGGCATGAGCCAGCCGATATGCCAACATCTTCAGAAACTTCTCTGGTGGTAATTCGGCGATTTTTCAACACCATTTCTTCCACTGCTTGAACGTTTTCATCTGTTGTTTACGTGCTGGGACGTCCAGGGCGAGGTTCGTCTTCGACATCCTCTCGGCCTTCTTGGAACAGCTTGTACCACTTATATATATTTTTCTTACTCAAAGTAGACTCACCGTATGCAACTGTCAACATTTCAAGAGTTTTAGAGCACTGGATTCCATTTTTCACACAAAATTTAATGCAAACACTTTGCTTCATTTTTTTCGAAAGAAGAAAATCGCCGAGCAAACCAAACTCTTCTAACCTTTTACGCCTCGCCAGAAAAACAACACGAGCTATATAGTTAAAACCGGTGGTATGTGGTATGTTATGAATATATAGAATATGTATTAAGTAAAGTAAATAAAATATTACATGCGTAAACTTTAAATTGCCATTACCTACATTTAATTACAGCGATTAGGACATACACGTGAATCCGAACATAACTTCGAAATAATGACAGATCGGCCCGGCTTGTTTATTATACTTTCGATTGTTTATTATTTGCCAAAGAAATGTTTTGTGGTTTTGTATGTTTATTACTGACGATGCCGGCAGTAATAATTTAAACAATAATTACTTAATAATAATTCAATAAACAGGAATTATTAATAATTTTAATAAGTAACACTTTATTCCTGAAATTAATAACTGATTTCCATTGTTTTTTTTCACAGATCGATCATAGATGAAATACACATCAGGAAATACAGATGTAATTTGTGCATTTCAGCTGGTTCATTTCAATGAACATCATTGAAAAACCATTATCTCTAGACCTTATCCCAATACTGGGGATTGACAGCCTAAAATTAATTCAAATTCAATCTGATGGTATAGGTGTTTAAAAAAAATATCTCGAGGTAATTTATCTTATCTAAATTTTTATTAATAAAATATTGAGGGATTTTTTTTATTTTAGAAGATTTTTCTCTGGAACTCATCCTAAAATTTGGTTTGATCAACCAATAAAATAAATTAGAGACTCGTTGGTGATATAATTGTATCAGAAATTAATCTAGACAAAATATTTTACTCCAGAATTGTTATTCCAATTTTTTTAGAAATTATTCTATTTTTGAAAAATGCTATCTCTGGATCTGATTTCCAAACTGGCATTTAATCAGCCTCGAAAATTAATTTTAATTCATTTTGATGGTATAGCTTTGTCAAAAAGATATCTTGAAGGAATTTAACTTGCCTAAATTTTAATTAATAAAATATTTAGGGATTTTTTTATATTTTAGCAAATGTTTTCTTTGGACCTCATCCTAAAATTTGGTTTAATTTGGAAATCAGATCCAGAAATAGCATTTTTCGAAAATAGAATAATTTCAAAAAAAATTGGAATAATATTTCTGGCCTAAAATATCTTGTCTAGATTTATTTCTGATACAATTCTATCACCAACGAGTCTCTAATTTATTTTATTGGTTAACTAAACCAAATTTTAGGATGAGGTCCAGAGAAAACATTGTCTAAAATACAAAAAAATGCCTGAATATTTTATTAATTAAAATTCAGACTATACCATCAGATTGAATTAGAATTAATTGTAGGCTGCTCAATCCCCAGTCTTGGGATAAGGTCTAGAGATAATGGTTTTTCAACGAAGTTCATTGAAATGAACCAGTTATTAATTTCACGAATCAAGTGTTACTTATTAAAATTATTAATAATTCATGTTGGTTAAATTATTATTGAGTAATTATTGTTTTAAATTATTACTGCCGCGACTGCCAGTAATAAACATACAAAACCACAAAACTTTTCTTTACTTAATACATATTCTGTATATTCATAACATACCTTTTTTGACGCAAATAAGCGTTAAACACAAGTCACTCTTCACCCATTGGGATCGCAGAATATTATTATCATTTTATAGTATTTGTCACTCAGCAGACATTCCATAATGTTATTGGCACGGAAAATAATTTACGTTTACTTCTCAGCACACATGTCTCACTTCATTATTAATTAATCACTTTTATTATTTTTAATTAATATGTAACATAACCTATGTTGTTTTGATACTTGTATCCATTTGAAGTTTCAAACGCAACCATGAAAACTATAATAAACTTGATCCGAAGATGCACGGACTTGACCGAATGGCCGATTCGAATGCAATTTTTAAGGCGCGAAACATGAAAATACCCCTGTATAATGACTTCTCCCCTGCTGTTGTGCAATTCGGGTAGCATTCAGATCGCCATGTATGTAAGCCCCAGCGTGCCTACCGTGTATAAACCTTAGCATACAATGCAACCCGTCTTGCATTTGTGTAATGCAAAAAAGTACTATATAGGCGATTTTAATTCGGTTTCCAAATCTCCCGCGCTCGAGATCTTGCGCCGATTGGTCAAAGGTTTCGAGACTCAGAAGACGTGCGCAAAATATACATATAACTAAATTCTAAAACAAGATTATGTTTCCCAGGATTCACCATGCATTTCAAATAAATAATTAGTTACGAATTAAAAAAAATATAACACAATATTAAAATTGTTCTTAAATACATTCGGGACGTGCATTAAGTACTTTCTTCAAAATTGGAGTTGGTTTTCACTAATGTAACAGTACGTGAGTGATATTTCACGTTTGACAAGTGTCAAACGCTTTTGAGTAACTGCAACGAAAATTGTAATCCGTATGATTATAAATATTGCAACGATGAATCTGAGATTCAAATGATGAGATGTAAAAAGCGGCGAATTATTCTTATCAACTGCCCGTTAGTTACATTTGTTGACATCTGTCGTTTTCAAAGAAATGTTTTAAAATCCGGAAAAAATTACGGAAGATGATATTCCATGAGCAAAATTAGTACACAAATCGGTGGAAGAGCGCAGTGTAAAAAACTTAAACGATGGATATAATATAGGAAACGATCTTTAAAAGGAAAAAAGTGATTCAGTAGAAAACTTAGTTGAGATTGTGTTTGGCAGGTATTAATATTATCTTTCTTTGCTAACATTTGCTTACATATTAAATGAAGCATTGTTATCGGGGTTTCGAACCTCCTAAATTATTTGAAAAAATAAAATCTATATAATACTTTCACTTGAGAACGCAAAACTATTATATTTATGTATTTATAACCAGTTTATATGAGAGAAGGAAAATTTGTTAGTACATTCCTTATACCAGGTAATCACTAATAAATGGCTTTTTATTGTCTAAACTTGAAAAAGAGAAGTAGAAAATATAATATTGTGTTATCTTATATTTGTATGAATATTAAATATTTAGTCAAACAAAGTTCTGAACTACAAATCTTGTATAAAAGAAAATATTCATACCCGCCATACAAAACCTCAACTAACCTTTCCACTAAATCATGTTTTTTTCCCCTTTTAATGGTGGTTTTCTACATTTAGGACATCGTTTTAGCTGCTCAATACTGTGCACTTCTACTGATTCGTGCACTAATTTTGATGCTGGAACATCATCATCCGTGAGTTTCGCCGAATTTTTAAGCATTTTTTAGAATATGACAGATGCCAACAGATGCAAATAATGGCCTTGGTCGCCGCACTCTTTGCACGTTTTTCATCGTTTTTTTAATAGACTTAAAATGTTCTACCTCAAAAATCTTTGTTATTCACAAATTAATTTTTAGTTGTTTTTATTAACAATATTTTTGATACATTTCGACACAAAACTGTTCGAAAAATACGGAAATGAGGTAAAATTTCGGCACGTGCTATATAACGGAATTTTCAAGAGTTTCAGCACTCGGTTTTTGAGTATACACCATATTACAAAACAATAATAAAGATTTGAAAATGTTTCAAGGATTTTAAAATATTTAAAATGATTTTTAACATTTTATAAAGGCGTGTTTATCAGGTTTTAAATATTTCATAACAATTTCACAAAGATTTTTAAAAGATGTAAAGGGTTTCAAAGATTTTGAAAAGGTTATAGTTCACCAGATTTCGAAGATTTTAAAACATTTGGAAGATTTGAAAAGGTTTCAAAACATTTTAGAAGATTTTTTTTACTAATTATAGATTTCAAATAATTCAATGACTTTAACGAATAAAACAGATTTCGCAAACAAAGATTTAAGAAAAGAGAATTTTGTGAACACATGCTAACATTGTGTTACATTGTTTTTAATTCGTAACTAATTATTTATTTGAAATGTGCGGTGAATCTTGGGGAACATTACCTTTTCTCAGAATTTGGTTATACGTATATTTTGCGCACATCTTCTGAGTCTCGAAGCCTTTGACCAATCAGCGCAAGATCTCTAGCGCGGGAGATTTGGAAATTGAATTAAAATCGCCTATATAGTACTTTTCTTGCATTAAACAAATGCAAAACGGGTTGCATTGTATGCTAGAGCTTATATAATTA
>NC_046665.1:58840071-58854190 GCF_010883055.1 Belonocnema kinseyi
AATAAATTATTTATCTGTACACTTAATTGAAAACTCAAAAATTGAACTGTTTTACTGGTGAAAAGTTTGGCTATGTATTGAAAAACGCGGAAAATTTTGTATCAAATTTAGATCTTTAGACAGTGTATTTTTAAAAAGTTTCAATGGTTTTAAAAGCACTTTAAACAAGATGATTTTAACGACTGTTGGGACTGTTGGGGAAAAAGCTAAATAGAAAATTTTAAATTTTGAATATATGCACTTTCTTAAAATTATGTTTCGATATGCAGTTACTAGGAAATCCGGAAACGTACTTAAAGATAAGTAATTTATATCAATTTATTATAATCCAGTTATTATAATCCGGTTCTACTTCTCCCCTCGCCCAACCCTTCTTTATTAACTGAAGTTTTTTGTGGGACTGACGTTAAAACTACAATGTCTACCATACTACGATTTGATACTTAACTTTGACATGATTTCGACTCAGAAAATAAACTTATTGCATATAGGTGTTAGTTGGGCGTATAATCTAAACAATAAATAATACAAACTACAAAATAGCCTCGGAAAGAACTGGAACTTTTAATGACAAAAGGCATGCACACGGAAAATCTATAGGTCATGTTTCGGGCGACGAATGGAGACTTGGTATTTGGAATGCTAGGGGAGTAAATGATCTCCAGGTAAAAGAATTGCGTGAAACTATGGACGTGAGGAAACTAGACATTTTATGTGTGCCTCAAACAAAGAAAAAGAGATGCGAAACCAAAGACATAAAAAATGCGTGTTGCAAGGCGGATTTGAAATATGGTCAGGAGTAGACTGTGAATCACATGGTAAAGAAGGAGTAGGTCTGATTTTGAATGAAAGAGCAAAGCAGCATCTCGGAGACCTTGGCTTCGTTACTCCCAGACTGATGTAGGCTAGAATGAAAGTAGGAATCAGAAGACTATTTATCATAGCATGCTACGCGCCGGTTGATAGTGATCCTAGAGAAGTAAAAACCGCCTTCTGGGACACTTTAAATGACACAATAAACATTTGCGAACATGCGGAAAGAATAATTCTACTAGGAGACATAAACGGTTGGGTGGGCATCCAAAATCAGGATAAGAAAGATTATTAGGTAATTTTGGGAATCCAAGAACAAACTATAACGGAGATAAATTATTTGGCCTATGCTAAGAAAGGGGTCTGTTTATTACAAATACTTGCTTTAGGGATAAAATGATCCACATGTACACCTGGTCTAAAGGAAATAGCCGCAGTATAATTGACTTTGTTGTTGCGGATAACAGACTAAGAGAGTTAGTCAAAGATACAAGAGTCATGAGGGGTCCTGAATGCAATACTGATCAATACCTTCTGATCTAAAAAATTAACTTAGGTCGGGGATGGAGAAAAAAGAGAACCAAGAAAGCAAAACAAACGCGAATCGAAATTGAGAACCTACAGAAACCGGATGTGCGAATATATTTCCAAAATAAGATAAACGAAAGCATAGATAGGGCAACACGGGAGGACCGTATAAAAAACAAAGATATAGAGGGCGTCTGGACAATGTTACGGGATATTCTTGTTAGATGTACTATCGAAGTGTGTGGTACCGCAGTTGTAGGAAGAATGTCTGGTGATGCGTGGTGGAATGATAAAATTCAAGCTGCCCAAAAAGCAAAGAGAGAAGCGTACAAGAGAACTTTGAATACCGTAGGTCTTAGCAATGAGGAAAGAAATAGACGTAGAAATGATTATAGACGCGAAAACAGGATACTCAACAATTAGTTAAGGAAAGTAAAGATACAATTAGAGTAGAAGAAGAGATGAAAATACAAAACAACTTTGAAGGAAGCAGGAAACTACTTTATTAAAAAATGAAAGCAAACAAAAGTACAGAATTTGTCAACAAGAGAAATAGAAGCGGGGAAATGTTATATGATGCAGACGGAATACTAGAGGCTTTCAGAGACTATTTTAGGAGACAATTCGGAGATGAAGCTATAGGACACCACAACTGCGATGTTGAACACGATGCGATGGAAAACTCAATTGAGAAGGTCTGTGTCACTGAGGTTAGGGATATAATTCAGAACTTGAAAAACGGTAAGGCTGCCGGGGTAGAGGGTATTAACGCTGAAATGCTTGAACACTGTGGCGCATGCATACCACATAGACTGTGCGAATTGATAAATTTATGTTTCTAGATGGGAGACGTCCCAGACAATTGGAAAAAAACGATTATCACACCAATATACAAGGGAAAGGGAGATAAAAGCGACTGCAATAATTACAGAGGGATTAGCTTATTAAGCATCGTAAGTAAAATATATTCAAAAATACTTATTCGTAAGGTAATGAAAATAACAGAAGCAAAGATTTGGGAAGTCCAAAGTGGGATTATGCCAGGAAGCTCATGAACGGATCAAATATTTAACTTAAGTTCAGAAAGTAAGGCGACAAAAAGTTTGCATTAAATTTTGTGTGAAAAATGGAATCCAGTGCTCTAAAACTCTTGAAATGTTGACAGTTGCATACGGTGAGTCTACACTGAGTAAGAAAAATGTGTATAAGTGGTACAAGCTGTTCCAAGAAGGCCGAGAGGATGTCGAAGACGAACCTCGCCCTGGACGTCCCAGCATATCAACAACAGATGAAAATGTTCAGGCAGTGGAAGAAATGGTGTTAAAAAATCGCCGAATTACCATCAGAGAAGTTGCTGAAGATGTTGGCATATCGGTTGGCTCATGCCATGCTACCTTTTCGGACGTTTTGGGCATGAGACGTGTGTCAGCGAAATTTGTTCCAAAACTGCTTCATTTTGATCAAAAGATCCATCGCATGACCATCGCTCAGTAGATGTTGAACGAAGTCAATAATGATCCTCATTTTCTCAAAAGGGTTATAACTGGGGATGAATCGTGGGTAGATGGTTATGACGGCGAAATAAAAGCCCAATCGTCTCAGTGGAAGCATCCTGTGTCTCCAAGATCGAAAAAAGCACGTCAAGTTCGGTCAAGTGTGAAGGTTTTGCTCACTGTCTTCATTGATTACCGTGGCGTAGTGCCTCAGGAATTCTCACCACAAGATCGTACGGTCAATAAGGAGTATTTCCTTCGAGTTATGCGCCGTTTGCGAGAGGCGATACGCAAAAAACGTCCGGAACTTTGAAAAAACAATTCGTGGCTTTTGCATCACGATAATGCACCTGCTCATTCATCGTTGCTTGTGAAAGATTTTCTGACCAAAAACAGCACCACAGTCATGCCTCAGCCTCCATATTCACCGGATTTGGCCCCCAGTGACTTTTTTCTTTTCCCAAAACTGAAGAGAATCACGAAAGGACATCGATTTTCAACGATTAAGGAGATAAAAACTGCATCGCTGAAAGAACTCAAGGCTATACCACAAAATAATTATCAGAAGTGCTTCGACGATTGGAAAAAGCGTTTGCACAAGTGTATTATATCTAGGGGAGATTACTTTGAAGGGGACCTATTTACCTATTCACCTTATTAATTGAACACACCTCGTACAGGTAGCAAAGCGAGTGTAAGAGTGAATCGGAAACTGAGTGAATGTTTCGATATTATTCAAGGAGTTAGACAAGGATGCGTTAAGTCTTCATGGTTATTTATATTATTCATGGACAAGTGTTTAAGAATGGCTCTCTTCGACGAAGAGGATGTGGATCTCAAAACAGTAAGGGTACGTAGGTTAGTGTTCGCAGATGATAAGGTTGTTATGGCAGAGTCTATCGAAGACTTACAAAGAATGTTGAATAAACTAGATGCAAGCATGAAAAGCATGGGCCTCAAAATTAACGCAAATAAAACAAAAACTATGCTGTTCGAAGGAAAGAGTGAGAAAACACTATGCAATATTTTATTAAATGATGAGAGAATTGAACAAGTTAATATGTTTGTATACCTTGGTAGCTTATTTACTAGGGACGGGGAGATAGTTGAGGAATTAAATAGACGCATAAACGAAGCTAAGAAGGTTATTGGTAGAGCAGGTCCCCTTATCAGAAGTAAAAATATATCAAATAAAGCTAAAATGGCAATACATAATTCTATATTTGTACCGACTGTACTATACGGTAGCGAGACATGGACTTATCAAGAAAAATAAAATATTATGCGCATATTATGCGCATGAATATCAATTCATGCGCATAATATGAGGGAAACCCTGATGGTCAAAGTAAGTAACGAGATCATTCTAAAAAAAAAATAGGTGCAAAAGAGACGCTAGTAGACACATGGAAAAGAAATCGGTTTAAATGGTTCGGGCTGTTGAGAAAATGCCAAATGAACGACTAACGAAACAACTGTATCAAGATAAAGTAAATGGTATCCTGCCCAGAGGTAGACCGCGGAAAGAATGGTTAGAATGTGTGAATGAGACCCTAGTTAGAAGAGAAATAAGAAGTCACAGAAACACGAGAGACTGCATGAAAAAATGCATGGACATAAAATAAGCCAGAGAAATATGTTAGGACAGGAAAGTATGGCGGCAAATAGTTAATAAAAAGAGTGTCAGTAGAGTGAATGACGCCTGAAACAAAAGCCCTTTGCCACTAATGGACCCAAGTGGAGAACCTTACATAATGACTTCGTGAGGTTCTTCGCTTAGGCTGATTGCTAGAGAGATTGATCAGTAACCTGGGTCGGAGCAGTGTTACGGAACGAACGTGTTATTTACTTAAATAACACGAGAATTCTGGATCAATCTGAAAATTCTCTATCCCTTCCACGCACTACTTCTTTCCCCTACCGAGTGAGTCACGCCTACCCCGAAAGGGAAATGGCCTAATGGCGTAATAATAATAATAATAATAATTATTATTATTATAATAAGACTCGGTGGCTCTGTTGGTTAGACACTCGGACTTCACCTCAGAGGTGCGGGGTTCGATCCCTGAGCCGGTACCTCTAGAAATTTTTCAAAGTACCTTTACCGAGGTTCTGGTGGTTTGGAACCCACCTTAAGCTGTAGCTCCTCCCATCGTGTATTTGACTGCAAACCCAGTCCTTCAATGATGGTGTAAAAACCAGGCTTTGTCCAATATGTCTGGGCTGACTGCTCTCATCAGGTCACTTTATTGCATTATAAAAATGCGTCCGTGACTGATCATATATACCGGGAGAGCTATGTGCAAAATTAAGCGAATGAAAAATCCAACTCTAACCAAAAATGCCTTCGACGTGTTGGGCATTATAAGCCTGTGACAACATTTCGACAAAATGTTTTCTATAATAATAATAGTTTCAAATGAAGCAGTTTAAGTACTGCTCCAGAAAATATGAATGACATTCTTTCATCAATGGCTAATGATCTAATATATATTATTATAAGATATATTCATATTCGTGTATATGACAAAATTTTTAACAAAATATTGTCACGTACATAGCCCCAAATTAATATACTACTATTAAATTTTTCAACAACTGCTTCACGTTTTTCGTGCACAGATCCTAATGAAAGTCAATACAATTAGTAAATTTAAAATAAACAGAAAATCTATAAACCTATACAGATAATCATTTACGGCGAATCAAAATAAAAAATTACAAAAAAATACACTTTTTATTAACCGGTCACTTTTCACTTAATGTAACCGCATCCTACTTTCTAACTACGCACACGAACCTCGTTCGAGCAAAAACATCCGCTGTGCACAATCTATAGAGTTTTAATTGAAATTACATTTAGGTGAATCGAGATTTATTTCGGTTGTACAGCAACCGTGAAAGTCGACTTTCGACCAAAGTCAACGTCTACTTTACCCTCCCTGGGCTGGCGAAGGCAAGCGCGAGAATCGAGAAACAGAAAATCACCGGCACGTTCGGTTTGGCTTTCAATGTGCGCCTTGGCCCCACCCCTCCCGTAGATGTAAAAAAGTTCGTTTACAACCAAATAGTTGAACTTTCAGCTAAAATGATAAATTTTCACCCAAAGTAATGAATTTTTAAGAAATTAGTCAAACTTTAAACCGAAAAAAAGATTAATTCTCAACGAAACACGTAATAGTTAATATTTCAAACAAAAATATTTTTATTTAAAATAAAAAAAAGGTTAGTTCAACAAAAAAGGCAAATATTTAATAAGATAGTGTAAGTCTCAACCAAAAACTTTTGTTTTAAACTAAGCAGTTGCAGTTTTAATTAAGATTGATAAATTTTCAACCAGAAAGATTAATTGTCTACAAAAACTACAAATTTTTAACAAAATAATTGAATTGTCTACCAGCAAACTAAATTATAATCCAACAGCTTAATTTTTAAGCAAAAATATCAATTTTAAACCGAATATGAACAAAGTTTTCCGCAAATTAGGTCATTTTTGCTTACTCATAGAAGAAGTTTTGTATAATATAACTACAAATGATGAATTTTCTATTAGGAATATCAAATCCGAATTTTCGGCTAAAGAAAATAAATTTTCAATCAAGTATCTGATTTTTTTCATTTAAAAAAAATTAATTTTTAACAAATTAGTTCAAATTTTAGCCAAGCAATTGAATTTTTTTATAAAAATGGTCAGATTTCAATAATATAGCATAAACAATAAAAATAACAAAAAAAATTATCTTTGAAGCAAAAATATATGGCATTTCTTATTGGGCTTTATCGAAGGTTTATGAATGCAGATGGCATTTAAACGACAAAATGCACACTTTGTTTTTCGTCCTTCTGTCTGCTGTTACCAACTGTAGTTTTTCGCGCGGAACCCCCCCCCCCCCCCCCCCCCCCCCCCCCCCCAAATTAATAATGTAATGTATAGCTTGCCCATATTTTATTAAAAAGAATTAATTATTTTCTCGTTGGGATAAATATAAAATTCTGGAAAAATATAATAATTGAATTTGAATAGACAGGAGACTGATTGATGAGCAGCGCAGTTTTTTATATTTGAGTATGGACGTGCGATCTCACAGACCGCACCATGTTTCTGATAAGTGAGTCCCTCCCCCTGACCGTTGTAAAATATTAATAATAATAAAAGTTTATCAGAGTTAACTTCTCACTCATTCCAATGACCCTAAATATACTTGTAAGAGTTAGATAACAAAAACTTGTTTACTTATCTAAAATAGTATACGGGAATCGTTTCGAAAACCTTAATAAACTTAAAAACCTTATTTCAAAATTTTTCAAAGTCTATATTTTGGTTTAAATTATTTGAAATATTTTCAATTTTTTAATTATAGTTTAATCTTTTCAAATATTCTCAATATCTCTTAAACTTCCTAGAATATATTCTAAAGTGTCTAAATCTTACAAGATAAAAATTTTTTGAGAATTTTAGGAAATAAGTTTTGAAAACTAAAATCGCTTTCAATTTTCTTTAAAAATTAATTTTTTCGCAAAAAAACCATTTGGCATTTTCCCAAGAATCTTAAAAAACATTTAATCTCTTGAAACCTTTAAAACTCTTGAAAAACTTTTTTTTTTCGAAATCCCTAAAAATAGATTTTTTAAATTATTTTCTCAAGATATAAATTATTTTCGATTATCTCTAAAACTGCGAAAGATCATTTGAAATAATTAAAAGTTTCCCTAAAAGTAATAACGATCAATAAATTATTTAATTATTAAGTTAATAATAAGGAACTACTTTCAATTAATCATATACAATTGTTTAAATAAATAAGTTTCCGTCACCCGTCAAATGTGCATTTTTCGGAATTTTTTATTTCAATTTCTTTTAAGGACGCTTATTATAGATCAAAAATAAATATTCAGTCATTTCTAATCAATAAATAAACAATTCTTTGAATAAATAAATGCTCATCACTTATGGTATTCAGCGCTTTTTTTAACGTGGTATACCCAGCAGGACTAATTCACCAAATCCGTTTTTAAACTCTTCCTTTATTAATTGCGCCAATTTGTAATTTTTTATTTATTTATTTAAAAAATGTTTTATTTATTGAATAAAAATGACTCCTCCAAAAAATACCGGATTTGCTATGTCCGACCAGACGACTGGACCAGTATCACACCGGAAATCTGAAAGAGCTGGGTTCGGATCCCAAAGGAGCAAGAGACATTTTTCATATTTTATAAAACTTAATATTCAAGATTTAAAAATATTGATTTTAGACAATGTAGACAAAAAACATTAACACCATATTGTTTACTGCATTTCGCTGATCAAAAAATAGAACATGAATTAAGCTATCTTTTCTATCGAAAATTCATCTACTTTTCAAAAAGCCTTTATTTTTTGCAGATGAACTATTTTGCATGAACTATTTTATTCTGGTTTTAAAATGTACCTTTTTTAGTTGAACCTTTATCCATTTTATTATAAATTCGTTTATTTGGCTTGAAAACTCAACAATTTCGAAAAAATTGTTCTCTTTATTAACTGAAAAACTCTCTTGGATATAAATTCAACTGTTTTGTTATAAATTTGACATTTTGATTTTAAAATTAAATTCTTTTAGTAAAAATGTTACCTTTTTTGTTAAAAATGCAAATTTCCAGTTAAACATTTAACTACTTTGTTAAAAATTAGTATTTTTGTGGTTACAAATTATTTACTTGAACCAAAAATTGACCTGTTCCATTGCTGGTTGAAAATTGATTCTTTTTTCAGTTGAAAATTGATCTATTTTGTTGAAAATTGTATTTGTTTTAAAGTTCACTTTTTGGTTAGAAACTTGTTTTTGATGTGAAGATTTATAATATTAATTGCAAATTTAATTCTTAGGCTAAGAGTTGTACTATCTTCTTGAAAACTTATTTTTTTTCGGGTTGAAATTTATTTTTTTAACTGCAAATTTACCTATTCCACTTTTGGTAAAAGTTTATCTTCCTTAGTTTGAAAATGTATCTTTTTTATGTGAGAATTTACGTATTCTGTTGAAAATTCGTCTTTGCTGGTAGAAAATTATTCTGTTAAATGTCGATAACAAATACAGGTACAACAAACATTTGTATTGTTCAAAATGAGGTAAAGACAATTTTGCACGAGGGGTTTCCTATTCTTCCTTTACCATTTTTTTATCAAAAATTTTTTAGTGGTGAAGTCAACCCTCAAGATAAATTTTATCAATATTTGAATGTTTACTCTGCAAGCAGTTGATAACATATTGACTACTACATTGATAACACTGACCATATTTAGATTTTGGTACGTATACTTACCAACTGTTGATAGCAAGTGCTTGTATTGAAATGATTTTAATCTAGTTATTGACATAATCAAAGTCTAATGATAAATATCTGTACCACAAATGTTAATTGCAGAAAGTAAGCGAGCTCTTCTAGATAAAAGAACTTGATCTTATGGTCTTATTAGCAGTTAAATAGTTCATTTTTTCAATAATGGATACAAAATATACACTGTTATTATGTATTATATATTTATTTATTTTTCAACTACAAGCCGAACGTTTGGTAAAAATATCTCAGGGACTTCTTAAGGGAACAAGATTTCTAACCAGAAAAGGAAGAAATATTTCAGCTTTTATTGGAATCCCTTATGCTCAAGCTCCAATTAGAGAACTCAGGTGAAATTTGCAAAATATTCTATAATTCTCAGTTATTCTTGATTTATTATACTAGCACAAATAGCGCGCTACACGTGCTTATTACACGTTTCTTATTTTGATTTTCCAATCATCTTTTCATAACGTGTTAATGCTTAAACTTAATGTACAATCAAATATATATATAATATATAATATATAATATCGGTGGCTCAGTTGGTTAGACACTCGGACTTCACCTCAGAGGTCCGGGGTTCGATCCCTGAGCCGGTACCTCTAGAAATTTTTCAATGTACCTTTACCGAGGTTCTGGTGGTTCGGAACCCACCTTAAACTGTAGGTCCCCCCATCGTAAACTTGACTGCAACTCAGTCCGTCAATTATGGGGTAAAAACCAGGCTTTGTCCAATATGTCTGGGCAGACTGCTCTCAGCAGATCACTTGATTGCATTTAAAAAATGCGTCCGTGACTGATGATATATACCGGGACAGCCCCGTGCAAAAATGATCAAATAAAAATCCATCCCTAACCAAAAATTGCCTTCGACATACTGGGCAGTATAAGCCTGTGACAATATTTCATCACTGAAATGTTTTTTATGAATTAAAATAAATATTAAATATGTAAAAAAAATAATTAAGGTAATTTAAAAATTTATATCGTAATAAGATGGTCTTAAAAGACATTCTGGAATTCTAAGTCTTACTAGTATTAACTTTTGACAATTATCCATTTTGAGAATGCTTGTAATTAGAAATTCATTAACTTGTTATGTTTTTAATTTTTAATTGGATGGGTGCAAGATCGTGAAAACTCAGTCCGGGTTTTTGAAATTTTTGGATAATCAAATTATATCGAGTAATCGAATTCATTCGGGTTGTTGATATTTTCGAATACTCGAATTGGGTTGGGTACTCAAATTTGTTGGAGTTCTCGAAACTTCCGAGTAATCTCATTATACTGAGCACTAGAATTGTTTCGGGTTCTCGAAATCTTAGGACACACAAATTGTGTTGGGTACATTTATTATATCGATTTCTTGAAATTTTCAATTACTTGAATTTGGGTACTCAAATTGTTTCGGGTTATCGAAATTTTGTAGCACTCCATTGTTTCGAGTTCTCGAATTGCTCCCGATTCTCGGACTTTTCGACTATTTAAATTGTGTCATATACTCAACTTGTTTCGGATTATCGAAATTTTCTATTACTTAAATTGTTTCAGCTACTCGAATTGTTATCATATCCCAAAATTTTCGACTATTTGAATTGTATCAGATACCCTAATTGTTTCATTTATTGACATTTTCTACTACTTATGTTTTTCGGGTTTTCGAATTGTTACCAGTTCTCGAAATTTTAGAGTGTTTGAATTATGTCAGATACTCGAACTGTTTCGGGTTGACCAAATTCTCTAGCACTTAATTTTTTTTTGGGTTCCCGAAATATTGCCGCTTCTCAAAATTTCCGAATATTTGAATGGTTTCGGCTTCCCGCATTGTTTCCGTTTCTCGACATTTTCGAGTATTAGAAATTGTTTCAGATATTCAAATTGTTTCGGGTTATCGCATGATTTCAGGTTTTCGACAATTCCAAGTACTCGAATATATGGGGTCGTTGAAATTCACGATTATCCAAAAACAATTAAAAATGTTAACTTTCTTATAGTTGACTAAATGCATGGAATTCGGTCCATTTTTGCCCTATTTTGCTAATATCTTCGTAAAAACTAATTTTTTCTATATAATTGTATTTGAAAAATAGTTTATATTTTTTTATTACTATTTAATAAAATAAAAAATAATAAAATTATATTAATTATTATTGGTTCTAAAGATAGTACAGAAATAAGGTATTGTTCCTTTCACCAGCTTTCACCGAAATTACGTTAGCTGGCGGTTGAAGTGAAAATACTTAACAGTATTCTTTTTCCGCCAAAACCAAAAATTTAGGACACCAAAATGGAACAAGCACCCCTAAGTAGTGTCGTAGCCAGGGGGTGGCTTGAGGGATCAACCCCCCACCCAAACTAAATATTTTAATTATTCAATTCCCTTCGCCCCCACTCATTGCCTATGCAAAAGCCCGAAGCCTCCTCCGAAAAAAATCGAAGCCCCCACCCCCCGAAAAAAACCTGGCTACGCCACTGCGTAGCCAGGTTCAAATTTTTTATGTCAAATTTTTTAATGTCAAACTGTGGTACTTATGCCCTTTTGAAGTGCTAAACTTTTAAACTTTTAAATTTCGATTGTGAATTCGAAATTAGCGACCCCAAAAAGTCTCGAGTATCAACTTACAATTTTATTCAGTTTTGAAATTAATAATAAACTTAAGATATAAATAATTTTAATTTTTTGTTTTCAGTTCTATACTTGCAAAAGCTGTGTGGTTCTTTCAATTTTTCGAAATCGTATAATTTCAAATTGCAAAACTTGATAGTTTGCACAATTTTCTGTCAAAAGGTTTGGAAATTAAACATTTTTTAATTCAGTGCCTCCAGAATAAATTCAAAAAAATGAAAAAGTAATAAAATCAGATTATTTTTTTTATTTAGAAATATTTTAAAATATTAAACATTCCAAACTCATCTTAAAAAAAACATTTTGAATTTAAAGACTTAAAATTGTACTATTTTAAAAAATGGAATAAAGACAATCCTTTTTTGTATTTTAACATTAGTTTTTAATTTTGAATTCTTGATTTTTATTCTTTATTGTTTAATTCTTAATTTTTAATGTTATAATCTGAAAATTTTCGAATTCTATCTGATAATTTAAAAAATATTAGCATTGAAAAATATTTCCCAGCAATATTTTAATCATAAATAATAATTCTAAATGTAATTTAATAATTATTTTACGTTTAAATCGTTACAATTTTAGCATTCCGTATTTTCAATTTTTCTATTTTATATGTTTTAAGTTTTCAATTAAAATGAAGATGTTTTAATTTTGAAAAAAAATAACAAATCAACAGTTTGAAAATTGGTCATTTTAAAATGATTTAAATTTTCTGAGAATAATTGAAATTTAAAAGGCTTGAGTATAAAAACGTTTTATTCTCACAATTCTTCGTTATCAAATTGTATTTGGTTTTAAATTCATTTCGAGTTCATTTAATATTCAATGTTCCATAAACGAAATGTTGTTATTTGTCTAATAAATTTTATATTAAATAATAATTGTTTTATTTAATGGAAATTGAGAATTCTAGAATTTCAAAAACTTTGGCTTTAAAACATACAATTTAGTTTTCAATTTTAAACCCTTCTAATTAAATGTTATATAATTTGAATTGAATGGAATTAAAAGGTATTCCAATTTTTAAATTTTAAACGCTTTTAATTAGAAACAATACAATTTTAATTCCTTTAAATTTTAAATGATATAGTTTTCAAGCTTCCATTATGAAATTATGAAATTTGGAACTTTTTATAATTGTCCTATTTTCGAAATTTCAATCGGCAATTATTCAGTTTCGAGAATCCTTGAATCAAAATAAAATTGCTGAGCTTTAACCGCTTTAAATTATAAATCATACCATTTCAACTAATTTCTAATGTCATTGTCCAAAATTAAAAATGTTTCATTTTATTTTTCAATTCTCAGAGCTTTTGAAGCTAAATTTGAAATCAGAATTTCAGTTTCATATCATTTAATTTTAAATGCACTAATTTAGAAATGATACACGTTTAATTCCTCATAACTATATTTGCAATATTTTCCTTTTTTTAATTTTACCTAATCTATAATTTTTTGGTTATATATATAAAAATTTGTCATAAGGACAACCGCAGGATTTCGCCAGGAGCGGCTGCTAATCTGAAAAATTGCACCCGCTTCAAGCGAAATCGCGGTAAAATTTCAGCCATAACCACGACTCACAACCGTGGACGATCAGTTTAACAGAATATTCCGGGTACAATCGTTTCAACTCCCTTATAAGGTCTCGATACCTCTCTTTCTTTTCATTCTACTTGGCTACGATGTTTTTGTCAGCTGGTGCCGAAAATTCGATAACGAACATGGTTCGCTTCTCGAAGTCAAGAAGAACCATGTCAGGCCTCGAGTGAGCAACAGAAACAATTGTCGAGAATATAAAGTTCCAGTATATGCGTCACTTCCCATTCTCGACAATTGACTCAATTTCCCTAGGAGCATTTAGAGGAGCGATATTAAGGTGAATGCCGTAGGAGTGACAGAGATGGTAATAAAGTACTGTGAATGCCGCATTGTGCCTTTGAATGTAGGTCGTTCCCGCGTGTGTTGGAAAACTAGATAGTATGTGAGCTAAATGCTCGGGGTGTGCTTGGTACGCCCTGCAGCTATCATGCGGAATGTCTTGGCTCAAAATGTGGCGACGGTATGTTAAAGTGGAAATGACACCGTCTTGGCATGCAAAAATGAAACCCTCCATACCAAACTTCAATCCGGGCGATTTAAGGAAAGCAAACGTTAGCTCACAAGACATTGACTGATCCTTCACATTTGTGTGGAAGATACCGTGCATCCTCTTATCGAGGAGCTGTTCAATAAAGTTTTTCTCTTGTGCTTTCTTAATCCGGGCTTTCAGGAGTGAGTACTCGAGATAGATTAGATTTGATGCATTTTTCTCACCCCTAATACTGAAGTCAAG
>NC_046665.1:58854290-58856619 GCF_010883055.1 Belonocnema kinseyi
TGGGGCTTACATATATGGCGAATCAAATGCTACCCGAATTGCACAGTAGCAGGAGAGAAGCCATTATACAGGGTATTTTCATATTTCGCGCTGTTAAAGTTGCATTCGAATCGGCCATTCGGTCAAGTCCGTGCATCTTCGGATCAAGTTTATTATAGTTTCCATGGTTGCGTTCGAAACTTCAAATGAACACAAGTGTCAAAACAATATAGGTTGTGTTAGATAGTAATTACCAAAGAAATGTTTGATAGTTTTGTATGTTTATCACTGACAGTGTCGGCAGCGATAATTTAAATAATAATTACTTATTAACAATTGAACAATCATTACTTATTAATCATTTTAATAAGTTAAACATTATTTCTGAATTTAAAATTTGATTACCATTATGTTTTACACAGATCGATCCTAGAAGAAATACACATCAGGAAATGCAGATAGAATTGGTGCATTTCAATAAACATTGTTGAAAAATCGTTATCTCTGGACTTTATCCCAAGGCTGGGGATTGATCAGCCTAAAATTAATTATTTGAGTCATTTGAATGGTATAGGCGTATCAAAAAGATATCTCGAAACAATTTAACTTGCCCGAATTTTAATTTTTACAATTTTTAGGGATTTTTTTCATTTTAGAAAATGTTTTCACATGACCTCTTCTCAAAATTTGATTTGATCCACCAATAAAATAAATTAAACACTTGTTGGTGATAGGACTGTACCAGTAATAAATCTAGAAGAGAAATTTTATGCCGCTATTTACATTCCAAATTTTCTTTAAATTATTCTATTTTCGAACTTGCTATATCTGTATCTGATTTCCGAATTGTCATTTGATCAGCTCCTAAAATAATTATATAATTATTATATATTATATATAATTATATAATCTTATGTATTATTTTTATTTTAGAAAATATCTTCTCTGGACTAACTTTTTCTTTGATTTATTGTATTTTCGAAATTGCTTTTTTGGATATGGTTTGCAAACTGGCATTTGATCAGCCCCTTAAATTACTTCTGAGTCAATTTAATGGTATAGGTGTATCAGAAAGATATCTTGAGACAATTTAACTTGCACAAATTTTAATTAATAAAGTCATTAGGGAGTTTTTTCTTGTAGAAAAGACTTTCTCTGGACGTCATCTCAAAATTTCATTTGATCAATCGATAATTAATATAGGAAAACCTCCAGTGGAAAAGATAACAGCGGAAATAAAATCTATAGAATTGGTGTCTTCACTTCTAACAGCATGATTTAAA
Organism: Belonocnema kinseyi; assembly: GCF_010883055.1. Classification (NCBI taxonomy): domain Eukaryota; kingdom Metazoa; phylum Arthropoda; class Insecta; order Hymenoptera; family Cynipidae; genus Belonocnema; species Belonocnema kinseyi. The sequence goes on from NC_046665.1 coordinate 58,855,553, forward strand.
GTTGAACGAGGCCTAAAGAAATACATTAAAATAACTCTTCGAGTAGCTTTGAATTACACTCAAACATTCTTATTTTCTGATAGGATACGAATAAATGTATGAATTTATTTTTTTAGACCTGATAACAAACATAATTATAGATTAATATCTAAAAAACTTGGAATAAAAATTCCGAACTAAAATTTCGTTTCTACATTTCTTTTCGATGCACTACTATCCTGAGCGATTTTTTAGTTTATTTCAGTAGTCCATCAAACGAAATTCTGATATGAGGCCCAGAGAAAACATATCCTAAAATAAAAAAATTCCTAAAACTTTACTTATTTAAATTTGTGCTTGTTAAATTGCTTCGACATTTTTTTGGATACACCGATACAATTAAAATGACTTTAAATTGATTTTAGTGGCTGATCAAATGCCAGTTTGGAAATCAGATCCAGATATAGCAATTTCGAGAATGGAATAATTTAAAAAGAAAATTGGAATGAAAATTCCTCCCTAAAATTTCACTTCTATATTTCTTACTGATACAATCTTATTACCAACGAGTCTTTAATTTATTTTAGTGATTGATCAAACCAAATTTTGGGATGGCGTCCAGAGAAAACATTGTCTAAAACAATAAAATTGCTAACAACTTTATTAATTAAAATCTGGGCTAGTCAAATTGCTTAAAGATTTTTTTTGATACACCGATTTTCTTAAAATTACTTAAAATGGATTTTAGGTGCTGATCAAATGCCAATTTGGAAATCAGATCCAGATATAGCCACTTCGAAAATAGTAAAATAAAAAAAAATTGGAATGTAAATATCGGCCTAAAATTTCTCTTCTAGATTTATTAATCGCACAATCCTATCACCAGCAAGTGTTTAATTTATTTTATTGGTTGATCAAACCAAATTTGAGATGAGATCCAGAGAAAACATTTTCTAAAATAAAAAAAATCCCTAAAAATTGTATCAATTACAGTCTGTCAAGTTAAAGCGTGGGTGGCTTTACTCGCAGTCGGTAAGATGTATCGACATGATTTTGGTGTCAAAATATTAAGAAGAGCTCCCTCTTTC
>NC_046665.1:58856719-58865263 GCF_010883055.1 Belonocnema kinseyi
GAGGGAGCTCTTCTTAATATTTTGACACCAAAATCATGTCGATACACCTTACCGACTGCGAGTAAAGCCACCCACGCTTTAACTTGACAGACTGTAAACTCCGGGCAAGTTAGATTGCTTCGAAATATCTTTTTGATACGCCTATACCATCAAAATTACTCAGATAATTAATTTTAGGCTGATCAATCCCCAGGCTTCATATAAGGTCCGGAGATAAAGATTTTTCAACAATGTTTATTGAAATACACCAAGCCGACATGCACTAATTCCATCTGCATTTCCTGATGTGTATTTCTTCTAGGATCGATCTGTGAAAAAAACAATGGTAATCAATTATTAAATTCAGGAATAATGTTTAACTCATTAAAATGATTAATAAGTAATGACTGTACAATTGACAATGAGTAATTATTATTTAAATTGTCGCTGCCGACACTGTCAGTGATAAACATACAAAACCACCAAACATTTCTTTGGTAAAGAATAATCAATCGAAAGTATAACAAACATGCTGGGCCGATCTGTCATTATTTCGAGGTTATGTTCAGATTCACCTGTTTGCCCTAATCACTGCAAGTAAATGTAGGTAATGTCAATTTAAAGTTTACGTATGTAATATTTCACTCACTTTATATAAAACACCTTGTCTATTCATAACATACATGTTTTTATGTCGTAAATAAGCGGTTAACACAATTCACTCTTCGCCCACTGGAAGTGCAAAATATTATTACTATTTTCTAGTATTTGTCACTCAGCAGACATTCCAAAATATTATTGGCACAGAAAAACATTGATGTTTACTTCTCATTTCACATGTCCTATTTTATTATTAATCAAACACTTTTATTATTTGCAATTACTATGTAACACAACCTATATTGTTTTGACACTTGTGTTCATTTGAAGTTTCGAACGCAACCATGGAAACTATGATAAAGTTGATCCGAAGATGCACGGACTTGACCGAATGGCCGATCCGAATGCAACTTTAACAGCGCAAAATATGAAAATACCCCTATATAATGGCTTTTCCCTGCTATTGTGCAATTCGGGTGGAATTCGATTCGCTATGTATGTAATCCCCAGCGTGTCCACCCCGTATGTGTGTGTGTGTGTATGTATTTATGTATGTACGTATTTTCAATTCGAAATTATGAATTATGGTTTCAAACATTTGAAAAGCTTCTAAGATTTAGAATTTTGTTTCATAATGGATTTTTAAATTGTATAGATTTTTAATGTTAGGAAATAAAACGCCAGTGATGTGAACGAGCGCTTGGCGCGCTTTTTCACAGCTATTATTCTTAATTTAATGCATTTATTATTAATTTAGATTCAAAAGTCCACTGCCTGCAAAAAAGTGGGATGGTTTGTTTTTGGCTAATAGAGAAGCAAGCCCCTGTCCTCAAGATTATAATGGACAAATTATTGGGGATGAAGATTGCTTATATTTAAACGTGTTTACCCCCGTCTTGGAATTCAACTCCTGTAAGGTGGATACGAAAAATTCTGTTTCAGATTAATTTCATTTTCTGTTCAGTTTTATACTAATGAGTTTTAATTTTTTGAATATTAGAGTGATGATAATTTATTGCCAGTCATGGTCTTTATTCACGGAGGCAGTTATTTGAAGGAAAGTACTGAACTTGCGGATTATTCTCCCAAATTTTTAATGGATAAAAATATCATTTTCGTTTCAATGAACTACCGACTGGGCATTCTTGGATTTTTAACTACGGGCGATTTAGTGTGTCCAGGAAATCATGCATTAAAGGATCAAAATCTTGCTCTGAAATGGGTACAGAAAGATATTCAAGCTTTTGGTGGAGACCCAAATCGAATTACAATATTCGGTAACAGCGCAGGTGCTGCTTGTGTTAATCTTCTCGCACTTTCAGATGCTGCAAATGGTAATCTAAAAAATTTTTGGTTGAAAACTAAAATAAATAAAAAAACTAACCATTTTTTCAAAACATTTATTAGGCTGGGTATAGCCATCTTGAAACATTCGGGCAGTTGGAAAATGAGATTAACCAACTATGTGATGGACTAGCCAAATTTTTGATAAATATTTGTCTATTCACCTGAATTTCAGACTGAATTTGAAAAACTGAGAATTTGATATTTTGCACTGCTCTCTCTCTTTAACATTTTCAATCTCAATGAGTCTACACGACTAAATCCTAAACGTTAAATGTTTTATTTTTATTATCAAAGAATGTGCAGTGGACAATTAACTCCATTGTCTAAACAAAATTTCCTGTTCACTAATGTTTCAAAAGTAATAAAGTTTTCCTTTAATTTTTATTTAAATTATTATTGCTTAGTCTATAAATTAGCTGAATTCTGATCTATTTATCACAGGATGTAGAAACAATAAGAATATCCAACTATTTTTGCATAAAACCTCTTTCTTTTTTATTTGAAAAATCTACGGTTATATTTATGTTTGTGATTTTATCTTTTTTTGATACCAAACTATATCCTTTAGTTACAAGTTATATCATTTTGTTGAAAATTCAATAATTTTGATGGTCATGTTTTTTCTTAGATTTCAATACTTCGTTTAAAATTAACTATTTTGTAGAAAATTCGTCTTCTCTTATTAAAAATTTTACAATTTGGATGACATTTTTGCCCTATTGACTGAAAAGTATTTTTTTCTTAAAAATCAAGTTTTTTGATAAGTATTAACATTTTTGGGTCGACAATTAAGCTTTTTAAATAGAAATTTTTACTCTTTTGCTAAAAAATCGTTTTTTTTTTTTGTTAGAAAATTAATCTTTATTAGTTATACAACTTTTAGTTTGAAAATTAATCTGGTTTGGGTGAGGATTCAACTATTTTGTGGAAAATGCATTATTTTTTTAGATTCAATTGCTCTCATTTTAACATAGAAAATGTGTGTAAAAATATTAACCAAAATATTCCTCGTCGATAATTAATATTTTTTGTTTAAAAATTAATATTTTCAGCTTGGAAAATCAGCTTTTTGGTATTGGACATTTTCTTTCTGCTTGAAAATTTAACAATTTGAATGGAATTTTTTTCGTTCTTGCCAGAAAAATCTTTCTTTGTTTAAAATTAGTTTTTTTCTTAAATATTAATATTTTCGTCTTCACAGTTCAGCTTTAGGTTTGATTTTAGGTTTGATTTTAGGTCAAAATTTAATCTTTTTTGTTGAAAATGCAACTTGATGTTTCAAAAGTTTCAAAATTAATCTATTTTCGTTAAGGATCCAACAATTTTTCTGCAAATTCATCTTTTTGGACCAATTCAACTGTTTTTAATATAGTAACCACATTGATTATGTTTTTATATTCAACAGAATTTATTTCCCTATTTAGGGGGGAGTTTTTACAGTATTTAGAAATTTAAAAGATTGTAGGCTCTGATGCCAAAAATATAACGTTCATACTGAACTTGAGTTTAAATTAGACCATTACAATATGGTTTACTATTTTAATCGATGAAATTTAAAAAAACACTGATATATCAATTTATAGTCTTAGGCCTGATTTAATTAGTGAAATTTTTACAAATTCATATTTTATAATGTGTAATGACATAAGAGCTGATCTGATAATATTCGATTACATATCGAAGATTGCTGGTAAATTCCTATATTGTTTCTGAACCTCATTTCAATCAAAAATAGATGTTTGTAATCCATGATAGACTATATTAATTTATTTTGAATGATTCTTAAATATGTTTGGGACCGCAGTGGTTCAGAATTTCAATTGTAAGTTAAAAAGGAAAAATTTTCTTCGAAAAAGGGGACATTTTTTCTGTTTAAAATATTAGCGCGATGAACGTAAATGAAAAAAAATTTAACATTTTTTATGAGAAAACACTCATTCTATTAGCAATTAGGTTAAAAGTGAATTAAGATCATTATTCATTCATAAAGTAAATATTATCTTAAATAAATCGTAAATCTTATCTTACCTAATGCCCATAGCTCTGCAGCTATGGCTGTCATAAGATTCTATTTGAGAAATTAATCGAAGCTTAAGAAAAAGTGCAAAAATTGTAAAAATTCTTAAATATAGATATAATAGGGAAAAAAACTGTAATCTCTGAAATGTAGTATCCTTCATATTTATAATCAAATTCATTCATCTTTCATTTCAGGTCTCTTTAATCAATATATTATGGAAAGTGGAACTGTGATAGCCAATTCTTTTTATCGACGTAGAACAGAATTTCAACCTGCAATCAATTACATTGCTAACTATATGGGATGTCCAACCAATAATTCTAAAGATTTTGTCGAATGCTTACGAGACAAAAGTTTTAAAGAATTAATGAATGCAATGAAATACGTCAATGATGAGTTTCCTTTATTGTCATGGATACCCACAGATGAAATGGAATCGGAAGATGCATTTTTGACTGATTCCCCATTAAATCTTTTAGCTCAAAATAAAATGAAGGACCTTCCTTTTATGACTGGTACAGTGGTAGATGAAGGATTAATTGCAACGGCATGTAAGTTTCTAAATGTAGACATTTAGCAACGAATAAATCTTCACCAGTAAATAATATTCTTTTGAACGCATATTCTATTGCCGTTTTGACTTTTGATATTAGTTTAAGTTAAAATAATTAAATTGCCAAAATGTATTACGATTTCTGTATTTTAAGCAGTTTTATATGTAAAGAAACGAAAATTTCCTGAATATATCTAAATTCCTCCAATTCTTTGAAATGCCAGAAATTCGGAACTTTGCGCATTATTTTAATTTTCTGAATTCCTTAAATTCTTTAAATTCTCTGAATTCTTTGATGTAACTAAACACTCTGAAGACCCTGAAATTCTCCAAATTCACTAAAGTCCTTGAATATCCAGAATTTCTAGAATATTTTAAATTCTCCTGAATTCTGGAATATTCTGAGTATTCTGATGCCTTGACTATTTTTAAGACATTTAATTCCATTAATTCCTCCAAAGCGATGAAGTATTAAAGATTCTCAGAATTCCTTGAATATCTTAAAATCCTGGATTTCTATGAGTGCCCGGAATTCTTCGAATATTCTGAATTCTTCCAATTTCTTCAATTCCCTAAAAATTTGGAAAAACCTGACATTATTAAAATTCCCTGCAATCTTTAAATATCCTGAATTCCTTCAATAGTCTGAATTCCTTGCATTCTCTGAAATCCTTGAGTATTCTGAATTCCTAAAATTATTTAAATTCTCTGCATTTCAGAAATTCTGCAACTTCTCTGTATTTCACAATTTGAGAATATTCAACGAATTCCAAATATTTAGAGAATTTAGGAAAGTCTGTACATTTTCTGAATTAATGAAATATTCTGAATTCTTTATTATTACATTTTTAATTAATAGTTCCATCTAGGCTGAAAAGACGTTCAGAATTTCTGGTATTTGAAGAGGTTAGATCGATAATATTGGTTTCTATTTTCATGGTGGGTGAAATGATACCTCCACTGGTCGGTGGTCCCCATCACTCTGGTGAAAAATTACTTGTATTTACGTAACACCGTGCAAAAGAATACGTATGGTTCTGAAAAAGGATTCTTCTTTCCATCTCTCTAGTAGCTTAAGGGAAAAATAACCATTCTTTGGTTCGTTTCCCAGAGGAGAGATGAAGAAGATCTTGTTTTTAAAATAATTTTAACAATTTAATTAATAATTGGAAACTTGTCATTTATTTCTTCTTAAGTTCATGGGTTTTTCATTTTGTTCGGACCCTAATACTTGAAATAAAAAAGAGGCATTTAACTTGTTGATTTTTTATGTTAGTTTTAGTGCAAATTTAAAAATTCCTGAAATCTGTTACAATTACAATTTTTCAGTTGCAAGCAGGAAAGCTTCTTATTGTATTATATCAAAAAAAGTGAGAGAGTTTTCAAATAATATTAAAGTTTGATGATCTGCAAGTGAGGTAGAGTTGAAAGCTTACACTTAAAAAAAGAAGCTATGAAAATAGATTACTTTTCATTTTCAGTCTTACCAATTTATTTAATTTCAATAGGAAGCGTTTATAATGGAAAATAACTCAATTTTACAACTTACAAGTGAACGCTTTACAAATTTAAAGCATTTCAGCTTTGAAAATTTTAAATTTCTATAGTGATGGAAAATGGTGCACTGTTGAATTTGTAATCGTTGACATTCTACAAAATAAAATTAATAGTATTCAAAGCGAATAAAATAATTTCTTGTCTGAAGATGGAGAGTTTCATATTTGGGATAAAGAAAATATTGTAGTTTTAAAATGAAGTAGGAAAAATAGTACAAATATTTGACATTCAACTATTTTACTGTATAGTAACTTTAAAAATAAAGCCCACACAATTGAAAAATACGATTTTTAAAGTAGCTTTCGGATTTTTCGAGTCCCTTTTTCAAGTTAATCAGTGAAGAAATAAACAAATATTGTCTTAAAAATAGAACAATGCAATAACTAGTATAGCTAGTTTTTATATAATCCACTTATTATGTGTTTCAGATTTTTATGCAAATATATCATCAGTAGCAATAACACCAGAGTTTGTGGAAGATTTTATTAATAGTACTTCAAGAGGATATTATGCAAGTCCAAACGTAAACATATTTACAGAGATTATTAAAGATTATTATTTTGATGAATCAATCATTTTTTCTGATAGATATAAGGTAAATATGAATTGTCACGCAGAAAAAAAAACAATTAGGCATCTGCTAAGATAAAGACCTCTTGATCATTTTATTTTTGAAAAATTTCCAAAAATCATGATTGCGTATAGATTGACCCTTTCCATTTAATTTTAGAGCGAAATTCCCGACAGTCCCAACATAGAACCTTTTATTTTGAGTAGGTGCTAAGTTAATGCAAAAAGAGATTATCCATGTAGTTCACATAGGCCACTAGTTATGACCATGCTACTTTCCTCCTTTTTGTTATATAATTCTGGCTGTACTTGCGACCATATTTTAGCATTTTGGTGTTATTTGGCACACAAGAATAAATTGCTTAAATAATACTTTTTCATTATCGATTTTTACACATAAAATAGTTTCTGATAAACATTTTCAGAACGTCTCTCGTTCTTAATTAATTGAGTTTTTTTATTACACCATTAAACCACTTCCCTTTCGGGGTAGGCGTGACTCACTCGATATGGGAAAGGAGTAGTGTGTGGAAGGGATAGAGATTTTTCAGATTGATCCAGAATTCTCGTGCTATTTAAGTAAATAACACGTTCGTTTCGCAACACTGCTCCGACCCAGGTTGCTGATCAATCTCTCTAGCAATCACCCCAAGCGAAGAATCTCACGAAGTCGTTATGTAAGGTTCCCCACTTGAGTCCATTAGTGGCCAAGGTCTTTTGTTTCATGCGTCATTCACTCTACTGACACTCTTTTTATTAATTATTTGCCGCCATACTTTCCTGTCCTGGCATACTTCTCTAGCTTCTTTAATGTCCATGCATTTTTTAATGCAGGCTCTCGTGTTTCTGTGACTTCTTATGTCTCTTCTAACTAGGGTCTCATTCACACATTCTAACCATTCTTCCGCGGTCTACCTCTAGGCAGGCTGCCATTTACTTTACTTTGATACACTTGTTTCGTTAGTCGTTCATTTGGCATTCTCTCAACATGTCCCACGTGTCTACTAGCATCTCTTCTGCACCACATTCTTTTAGAATTATCTCGTTACTTACTTTGTCCATCAGGGTTTTCCCGCATATTATGCGCATGAATCTCATGTCAATTGGGTTAATTTTACTCTTATCTTTTTCTTGATAAGTCCGTGTCTCGCTACCGTGTGGTACAGTGGGTACAAATATAGAATTATGGATTGCCATTTTAGCTTTATTTGATACATTTTTACTTCTGATAAGGGGACCTGCTCTACCAATAACCTTCTAACCTTCATTTATTCGTCTATCTAATTCCTCATCTATCTTCCCGTCCCTAGTAAATAAGCTACCAAGGTATACGAACTTATCAACTTGTTCAATTCTCTCATCATTTAATTAAATATTGCATAGTGTTTTTTCACTCTTTCCTTCGAACACCATAGTTTTCGTTTTATTTGCTTTAATTTTGAGGCCCATGCTCTTCATGCTTGCACCTAGTTTATTCAACATTCTTTGTAAGTCTTCGATAGACTCTGCCATAACAACTTTATCATCTGCGAACGCTAACCCACGTACCCTTATTGTTTCGAGATCCACACCCTCTTCGTTGAAGAGAGCTATTCTTAAACATTTGTCCATAAATATTATAAATAACCATGAAGACATAACTCATCCTTGTCTAACTCCTTGAATAATATTGAAACAGTCACTCAGTTTCCCATTTACTCTTACACTTGCTTTACTACCAATATATCCTTCCTATATATCTTTCAGGACTTCCCAAAGTTTACTTCTATCTACCTTATCAAAAGCTTTTTCTAGGTCAACACATGCACAGAAAACATTTTTTCCTACCCTCAAACTTTTTTCTGTTATTTGCCTTAAGCTAAATATTTGATCCGTACATGACCTTCCTGGCATAAACCCACTTTGGACTTCCCAAATC
>NC_046665.1:58865363-58867142 GCF_010883055.1 Belonocnema kinseyi
TGGTACGATAATCGCTTTTTTCCAATCGTCTGGGACGTCTCCCATCTCGAAACATAAATTTATCAATTCGCACAGTCTATGTGGTATGCACGCGCCACCGTGATTAAGAATTTCAGCGTTTATACCGTCTACCCCAGCAGCCTTACCGTTTTTCAAGTTCTTAATTATATCCCTAACCTCAGTGACACAGACTTTCTCAATTGAGTTTTCCATCGCATCGTGTTCAATATTGCAGTTGTGGTGTCCTATAGCTTCATCTCCGAATTGTCTCCTAAAATAGTCTCTGAAAGCCTCTAGTATTCCGTCTGCATCATGTACCATTTCCCCGCTTCTATTTCTCTTGTTGACAAATTCTGTACTTTTGTTTGCTTTCATTTTTTAATAAAGTAGTTTCCTGCTTCCTTCAAAGTCGTTTTGTATTTTCATCTCTTCTTCTACTCTAATTGTATCTTTACTTTCCTTAACTAATTGTTGAGTTTCCTGTTTTCGCGTCTATAATCGTTTCTACGTCTATTTCTTTCCTCATTGCTAAGACCTGCGATGTTCAAAGTTCTCTTGTACGCTTCTCTCTTTGCTTTTTGGGCAGCCTGAATTTTATCATTCCACCACGCATCACCAGACATTCTTCCGACAACTGCGGTACCACACACTTCGATAGTACATCTAACAAGGATATCCCGTAACATTGTCCAGACGCCCTCTATGTAGGTTCTCAATTTCAATTCGCGTTTGTTTTGCTTTCTTGGTTCTCTTTTTTCTCCATCCCCGACCTAAGTTAATTTTTTAGATCAGAAGGTATTGATCAGTATTGCATTCAGGACCCCTCATGACTCTTGTATCTTTGACTAACTCTCTTAGTCTGTTATCCGCAACAACAAAGTCAATTATACTGCGGCTATTTCCTTTAGACCAGGTGTACATGTGGATCATTTTATGCCTAAAGCAAGTTTTTGTAATAAACAGACCCCTTTCTTAGCATAGGTCAAATAATTTATCTCCGTTATAGTTTGTTCTTGGATTACCAAAATTACCTAATACTCTTTCTGTATCCTGATTTTGGATACCCACCCAACCGTTTATGTCTCCTAGTAGAATTATTCTTTCCCCATGTTCGCAAATGTTTATTGTGTCATTTAAAGTGTCCCAGAAGGCGTTTTTTACTTCTCTAGGATCACTATCAATCGGCGCGTAGCATGCTATGATAAATAGTCTTCTGATTCCTACTTTCATTCTAGCCCACAGCAGTCTGAGAGACACGAAGCCGAGGTCTCCGAGATGCTGCTTTGCTCTTTCATTCAAAATCAGACCTACTCCTTCTTTATCATGTGATTCACAGTCTACTCCTGACCATATTTCAAATCCGCCTTTCAACATGCATTTTTTATGTCTTTGGTTTCGCATCTCTTTTTCTTTGTTTCAGGCACACATAAAATGTGCAGTTTCTTCACGTCCTTAGTTTCACGCAATTCTTTTACCTTTAGATCATTTACTCCCCTAGCAATCCAAACACCGAGTCTCCATTCGTCGCTTGAAACATGACCTTTAGATTTTCCGTGAGCATGCCTTTTGTCATTAAAAGTTTTAGTCCTTTCCGAGGCTATTTTGCAGTTTGTATTATTCATTGTGTAGATTATACGCCCAACTAACACCTTTTTGCAATAAGTTTATTTTCTGAGTTTTTTAGGCCTACATCTTTGAATTCACAATAAAAAGAGAGTTACCACCCCCCCCCTCCCGGTTCAAAATCTCAGCGTTATTTTTAGTTTGTAGGCTTAAAAT
>NC_046665.1:58867242-58876642 GCF_010883055.1 Belonocnema kinseyi
TCCAAATGTGCAAAATTGAAGAAATATAAAATGTAAATCGAGAAAAAAATAAAAAACCAAAAAAGACCAATTTTCAAGAAATATTTAAATCTGAATCAAAGCCAAAAACAGGCATTTTCAATAAAACAGTTGAATTTTCAACAATATAGATAAATTTTCAATTGAAAAGAAATTGTCAAACAAATAAAACAGATTAATTTTCAACCAAACATTTGCACCTTTAATAAAAAGAATTGATTTTCTACCGAAAGAAAAGAAGTCTTAAACGAAAAGGATGGATGTTGACAAAATTGTCGAATTTTGAAGAAATTAATTCAGTTTTAAGCCAAGTAATACAATTTTTCACAAAAAAAGAACAATTAACAACAAATTTCATTGTAGGCGTTTCGACTAAAAAGAATGAATATACACACATATACACACATACATATATGAGTTAGTTTTATTAATTCTATCATAAACGGGAAAAAAACAGAATCACTTTTTTTATTCTTTCTATTGAAAGAATTATTATTTCATTTACAATTGTTAATAATAAAATTTCCGCAAAAGTATTAAAGTACGGCCTAAAGTCCGGAAGCAAACTTCATAATTTGATTTTTTAGTCATTAAGAAAAATAGGTTAATTTAAAGTATCATCAATAATCATTTGTAGAACATTTGTAATTTGCATCAGGTCCACTAATTAAATCCTTATAGTAACGAAAGCGCATTCTATTTTGTTAAGAAAGTAAAAAAAACACCAGATGCCTGAACTATGGTCTGAGGTTTTGTTGCACGATGGTCTTATTTTTGTTTAATTTCATATTTTCTGAACGTTAATTGAAATATATTTTATATTTAATTTTTAACTTAATTTAGCAGTAATTTTTAATTTCTACATACAGCTTCTAGAAAATATCACAAAATGTTTTGGCGACAGCGCTTTCTATTACCCGCAAGTGATTTTACTAGAAAATATGACGAAAAATGTGAAAAGTCCTATATATTCTTATAATTTTGGATATCGTGGAAGTTCAACGTTGTTTTCGGTGGATACGAATATAACAGAAAATTTCGGCGTTGCACACGGTGATGAACTAATTTATCTTTTTCCTATGAGTAATACGATACCTCCTACTAAAACAGATGAGCATGTCACAGATTTAATGGTAGATTTATGGACATCTTTTGCGATAAATGGGTAAGAGAGTATTTTCTCAAATACATTTTAACAAATCTCGGATTAAATCAACCAGAATTCTGGTTAAATATGCCCTTACTATTTTTTTGATTAACGTAATCAGAACACTGATTTTTTTCAGTCAGTGCTTCTAGTTAATTTAACCAGAGTTCTGGTTACTCTAACCAGACTTTTTTTGAGTGTATAATTTAAAGAATTAACAACATTGTTATTAATAATGTAATCTCAATATCATTTTTGTCCAAATAATGAGGATTTAAACCGATTTCGAATTTTTATTTGATCACTAAATTGAAAATCAGAATGGTCCGATTTGCAAGATCGATTGTCTGTTATTAATTTTCATGAGTAGCAACTGTCGAGTGTCAATTCGTACATGCTACGTTCCACTCATGACCGTCGACATGCACGTTAAAATCTAAAAATTGAGCTTTTGAAGAAATTTTTTACATTTTTGTAAACAAAAACTCATCAAGTTACGACCATCAGTTCACCTACGTATATTAATAGAAGTAATTTTAAAAACAAATTAAATTCCAGAGTTAAATGATCATTTTTTCGAGTTAGAGAAACTAATTTTTAAATTTAAAAAGTCTGCTATTATACAGGGTGGACACGCTGGGGCTTACATGCATGGCGAGTTGAATTCTACCCGAATTGCATAACATCAGGGCAGAAGCCATTACACAGGGGTATTTTCATATTTCGCGCCTTTAAATGTTCATTCGGATTGGCCATTCCGTCAAGTCCGTGCATCTTCGGATCAAGTTTATGATAGTTTCCATGGTTGCTTTCGAAACTTTAAACGGATACAAGTGTAAAAACAATATAGGTTATGTTATGTAGTAATTACAAATAATAAAAGTGTTTAATTAATAATGAAGTGAGACATATGAACTGAGAAGTAAACGTAATTTTTTTTCTTTGCTAATACCATTGTAGAGTAGCTGCTCAGTGACAAATACTATAAAATAGTAATAATATTCTGCGCTTCCAGTGGGCGTAGAGTGAATGGTGTTTAACGCTTATTTTTACTGCATAAGAAAAGGTATGTTATGAATGGGCAGTATATGTTTTTAATAAAGTGAATGAAATATTACATGCCTAAACTTTAAATTGACATTGCCTATATTTACTGACAGCGACTAGGGCTAACAAGTGAATCTGAACATAACCGCTTGAAGTTTCGAACGCAACCATGGAAACTCTCATAAACTTGACCCGAAGATGCACGGACTTGGCCGAATGGCCGATCCTAATGCAACTTTAAAGGCGCGAAATATGAAAATACCTCTGTATAATGGTTTCTCCCCTGCTATTGTGCAATTCGAGTACCATTCAACTGGCCATGTATGTAAGGCTCAGCGTGTCCACCCTGTATATTTGTTGGAGAATCCACTGTTTTGGTTTGAAAAAGATCTATCTTGTTTGAAATTCATATTTGCGGGTCGGAAACTCATTTATATTTAAGAAATTAAATTTTTTGTCACAAATAAAAACATTTTATACTGAAAAGCCCATTATTATATTTTAAGGTAATGAATAATCAATAATCAAATTAATGTGGAAAATTCCTGAAATTAAAACCAAAAAATCAACTACCAAATTTAGACAAATTTTGTTTTAATGTAGGAATTCTGCACATTAATTTTTTTTCATTTCAACTATATGGTTGACAATTAACTATTTGTTGAAAATTCATATTTCCGGTCTTAAAAATAAAAAATGTGGTATAATATTCTGTCTCTTTTAACCAAGAATCTTTTTCGTTGATGATTCAAGTCTTTTATTGAAAATTCGTCTTTTTGGTTTGAAGATTCGTCTCCTTCAGAAAATATTTCATCTTTCTTGATTCGAAATGCAATTCCTTAGCTGGAAATTAATGTTTATTGGTTGAGCATTCAACTATTTTGTTCAAGATATGTTTTTTAGGTTAAACGTTAATTTTTAACTTTGCTAAAAAGTTAAAAATTTATTTTTAATCTTACAACTTGCTTGAAATTTGAACTACTTTGTGAAAAATTATTTTTCCTTATAGAAAATTCAAAATTCCAGTAAAAATGTATTCTTTTAGTTTAAGATTTATCATTTAAGTTAAAATTTGCATCTTTCGTGGTAGAAGTTTCATCTGTTTGGTTAAAAATCCAACTATTTTTAGTTCAAAGTTCATTATTTTTGTTTGAAAATATACTATTACATTTTCGTTTATAAATTTATATTTTTTGATAAAAAAATATATTATTTAGTTGAAAAATGAATTGTTAAAAAAACGCTTTTGTTAAAAAAACAGTATTTTTGTTTAAAATTTTTAATTTTTATGAAGAAAATTCCTTTTTGTATTGAAAATTCCAATAATTCGGCAGAACATTTATATTTAGTTAGAAATGAAGTTTTATGTTAAACATTCATAATAATGGGTGAAAACTTCAACTGTTTTGTAAAAAATTCGCCTTTTCAGCATAAAAATTCAACAACCCGGTTGACATTTTTTCTCTTTAGACAGAAGATTTTGTTAAAAAGTTAAACATTTTTGATGACAGCTCGTCGTTTTGGTTTAAAAACTCATCTCTTTTCGTAGATATTTAATTTCTTTGTATCAAAATCCATTTAGTCGAAAATTCAACAATTTGGCTGAAATGTATTTTTCTTTAAACTAAAATCTTTCTTTGTTAAAGATTCAACCTTTTGGTGAAAAATCGTTTTTTTATTAGAAACTCAACGGTTTGGTTGCATTTTTATTTTTCTAAGTTGAAAAATTTAACAAAAAAATTGATTCTCACATATTTTGTTAAGGATTTATCTTTTAAAGTTAAAACTTCATATCCATGGTTAAAAGCTACACTCTTTTCTTAAAAAGTTATGAAATGAAAATCTACTATTTGTTAAAAAATCATGATTTTTTTTTAAATTTAAACGTTCTTAAAAAAATTGACATATTATGAATTAACATAATAAATTCAAACAGGAAAAAAATGATTCCAAAGTCCTGAAATTACAAATGTTCTAAAACACTCCTTTTTCAATATATATTATACCAGTCAAGACTTGCCTACGATTTTTCATATACTTTTAATACTTCTTTTTTAGCAAACCAACTTCTGATGAATTGGACGATCCTGATCTCTGGCTGCCTTATAATGAAAACGGAAATTTTCTTCAGATAGGCAATATTAAAAACAATACTGATCCGTCTGTAACAATTGAAAAAGAGTATTATACTGATCGAATGACCTTCTGGAGACAACATTTTCTTATCCTGTAAATTGTAAATAAATTTCCTTGAATTTTTACTTTTATTCTATTTTTGATACAAAGTTATTCTATAACTTCAATTTGAAATTTTGAATTTTTAATCTACAAATTGAAAACGTTATATGAATAATTCCATTTAAAATAAGGTCGAAAGACTCAACTCAGGATGTTAGAACAACTTTAGCCTATTTTCTTGTTCCTTTTCACTTTTTTTTTAATTTGGCTGATTTGAAATGGAAATGATCATACATATTTAATATTAATTCTCTTTACTGAAAATTAGTATTAAAAACAAAATAGTATAAACCCATACAGTTTCGAAGATTAAGACTTAAAATTTCAAAACATCTGTGATGTTAGTTTTTTTTACCTGAAACTACTATTTAAAAACATGAATTAAAATAAAGACTGCATTCTCTACCATTTTAGGTATTTACAATCTAAAAATTATTATATTTAAAATATTAAATTATGTCAAGAATTATTTATGTTTTTTGGCGTTTTTAGCGTTTCAAACTAATAATTAGTATTTTATAACACAAATCAGTATAGTTTAAACAGGATTTAAAATTGTTATACAGTTTCAGGTTGTAATTAATGTTCTAAAGAGCTAAATACTTCGAGAAATTTTCACGGGCATGAGAATATGCTAGAGAATATGTTCGACCTTTATGTGCTTTGAGAATTTAACAAGCATTTATAAGAATTTTGAATTAGGATATAAAAAATAGTATTTTCTTTCATTATTAATAATATTTACATTATTTAAATTTCGCGAGTCAAAGCAATAGAAAACATATACAGGGTAGACACGCTGTGGCTTACATACATGGCGAATCGAATGCTACCCGAATTGCACAATAGGGAGGGAGAAGCCATTATACAGGGGTATTTTCGTATTTCGCGTCTTTAAAGTTGCATTCGGATCGGCCATTCGGTCAAGTCCGTGCATCTACGGATCAAGTTTATCATAGTTACCATTAGTGCGTTGGAAACTTCAAATGGATACAAGTGTAAAATCAATATAGGTTACGTTACATAGTAATTACAAATAGTAAAACTGTTCAATTAATAATGAAATGAGACATGTGAAAAAAGAAGTAAACGTCAATTTTTTTCTGTGTCAATAACATTATGGAATGTCTGCTGATTGACAAATATTATAAAATAGTAATAATATTCTGCGCTTCCAGTGGGCGAAGAGTGAATTGTGTTTAACGCTTATTTACGGCATAAAAACAGGTATGTTCTGAATAGACAGGATATGTTTTAAATAAAGTGAATGAAATATTACACGCGTAAACTTTAAATAGACATTACTTACATTTACTTACAACGATTATGGCAAACAGGTGAATCTGAACATAACCTCGAAATAATGAGAGATCGGCCCAGCATGTTTATTATACTTTCGATTGATTATTTTTTACCAAAGAAATGTTTGGTGTTTTTGTATGTTTATCACTGACTGTGTCGACAGCGATAATTTAAATAATAATCACTTATTGTCAATTTAACAGTCATAACTTATTAATCATTTTAATAAGTTAAACATTATTTCTGAATTTAAAAAGTGAATACCATTGTTTTTACACAGATCAATCCATAGAAAGTAATTTCGAAAATACAATAATTCAAAGAAAAAGTTGGAACAGAGAAAACATTTTCTAAAATAAAAATAATACATAAAAAGTTTATTAATTAAAATTTGGGCTTATTAAATTGCTTCGTTTTTTTTTTTTTTTTTTTTTTTGATACACCGATATCACCAAAATTACTTAAAATTGATTTTAGATGCTAATCAAATGCCAATTTGGAAATTAGATCCAGATATAGCAAGTTCGAAAATAGAATAATTTAAAGAAAATTTGGAATGTAAATAGCGGCCTAAAATTTCTCTTCTAGATTTATTACTGGTACAATCCTATCACCGACAAGTGTTTAATTTATTTTATTGGTTCATTAAACCAAATTTTGAGATGAGGTCCAGAGACCTTTTTTAAAATAAACAAATCCCTGAAAATTGTATCAATTAAAATTCGGGAAAGTTAAATTACTTCGGGATATCTTTTTGATACGCTTATACCATTAAAATTACTCACATAATTAATTTTAGTCTGTTCAATCCCCAGCCTTGGGATAAGGTCCAGAGATAACGATTTTTCAAGAATATTAATTAAAATGCACCAATTCTACCTGCATTTTCATATGTGTATTTCTCCTAGGATCGATCTGTGTAAAAAAGAATGGTAATAAAATTTTAAATTCATTTCATAATTATTATAAGTTGATAAGTAATTATTATTTAAATTATTACTGCCGACACTGTCAGTGATAAACATACAAACCCACCAAACATTTCTTTGGTAAAGAATAATCAATCGAAAGTATAATAAACATGCCGGGCCGATCTGTCATTTTTTCGAGGTTATGTTCAAATTCACCTGTTTGCCCTAATCGCTGTAAGTAAATGTAGGTAATGTCAATTTAAAGTTTACTCTTCAGAACATACCTGTTTTTATGCCGTAAATAAGCGGTAAACATAATTCAACTCTTCGCCCACTGGAAGCGCAGAATATTATTACTATTTTATAGTGTTTGTCAATCAGCAGACATTCCATAATGTTATTGACACAGAAAAAAATTGACGCTTACTTCTTTTTTCACATGTCTCATTTCATTAGTAATTAAACACTTTTACTATTTGTAATTACTATGTAACGTAACCTATATTGTTTTTACACTTGTATCCATTTAAAGTTTCGAAGGCACTAATGGAAACTATGATAAACTTGATCCGAAGATGCACGGGCTTGACCGAATGGCCGATCCAAATGCAACTTTAACAGCGCGAAATATGAAAATACCCCTGTATAATGGCTTCTCCCCTGCTATTGTGCAATTCGGGTAGCATTCGATTCGCCATGTATGTAAGCCCCAGCGTGTTCACCCTGTATTATTTGCATTAAACAGTGCCTTATTTAGGGTTGATACACTAATCTCAATTTCTATAATCTTTTAGATATAAAATCAACCATACACCTAGAAGATTAATACTATTGATGCAAAAAAAATGTTGTTTCTTAATACATTCTAAAGACTTTTTACTCGAGTTTTCAAATCAAGAAGATAAATTTTGAACCTTGAAATGATTTTTGATCTAAAGCGATGAATCTTCATTAAAAAAATTTGCGTTTTCAACGAAAATTAGAATAGTTAAAATGTTAGAAAAGTAAATATACAACCAAGAAAAGAATTTTCGACAAAATAGTTTTTTTTTCTGCAAAAAAATAATTTTTTAAACGTAATTATAAGAATTAAATTGTCAGTTAAATCAATTAATTAAAAAAATAAATAAATTTTTGAAAAAGCAATTCAATTTTAAACCCAAAAGATGAATTTTCTACAAAAAAAGATACAGTTTTAATAAAATATATAAATTTTCTACTAGAAAAGATAAATTTACAAACCAAAACTACAACAAAATAGTTTAATTTACAGTTCGAAAATTAAGTTTTGAATAAAAAGAAAGCGATTTATCCAAAAAATTAATTAATTTTTAACTAAAAATATATAATTTCAGGCTAAAATGGAATAGTTGCATCTTCAGTTAAAAAAATTTATTTTAAACTAAAAAGAAACGAATTTTCAACCAAAGTAATTAATTTTTAATCACAGTGATAAATTTTAAACGAAAAATATTTAGTTTTTACCAAATAATGGAATTTTCAAACCAAAACATGAATTTTGTATTAAAAATAAAACACGAATTTTTAACTAAAATATTTTTTTAACCAAAGAAATTAATTCTAAACAAAAAATAGAATAGTTAAATTTTCTAAACAACAGAACATTTTTTACCGAAAAGAATCACATTTCTATCAAAAAAGGTCAATTTTCCACAACAAATGGAATAGTTAAAGTCAATTTTCAACTTAAATGCTAAATCTTCAACGACTGTTGGTTCTCGCGCTTCACGCTTGATACTGTATTTACCTCGCGCTACGCGCTCGATCTTTCTGCACAGACTTTTTAAACCTAAAGATGAACGTATCGACAACAGTAATTTGGTAATCGTGAATTCTCTTTTGTTAAAGCTCCTTCGGCTTTAACGAACACTTTCTCATCACGTATCTCGTGCTTCCCACTCGAGTTTACCCTTGAAATTTTATATCATTGCCATAAATGTACCATATATTATTATTATTATTCGTAACTTTCATTGGTATTAAAACAGGCGAAATTTCATTGTCCCGTTTAAAAAAATGCGCATTCTTTTAAAGGATTTTGGTTATTTAACGCCTTATTGCAACTTTTGTCGGTTTTCCATCAACGGAATTTGCTCATTTCCAATGTTTTCTTTATGATTTAAACTTGACAAGTACGGTCTACTGAGCAGCCTTACCGTTTTTTAACTTCTAAATGATGTATCTATGCATATATATATATATATTTAAATTCTCATCCTTTGTGATTGAGAAAGTATTAGAATTGTCGGAAATTTGACATCACACTTTTCCAACGGATCTCCATGTTTCGAGACCCCCTGAATCCGAAAATCAAGTTTTCACGATGGCGTCTGTCTGTCTGTCTGTCCGTCCGACCGTCCGTCCGTAAACGCGATAACTCTAGAAAAAAAGAACGAATCAAATCCATCTTTGGCACACTTTTTCTAGGTCCTAAAAGAAAGAACGAGTTCGTTAACCAGCCATTTTTGATAAAAATTTAAAAAGTGAGCGCATTTTGAACATTTTTTAGACTACTTTTTTCTGAATTTAAAAATTCTATGTATGGATATTTATATTATTCAAAAAAACAAACAATTTATCCTTATGACTTTTTTTCGATAAAAAGAAAATTCTCAGAGTTATACAGTCTGTCAAGTTAAAGCGTGGGTGGCTTTACTCGCAGTCGGTAAGGTGTATCGACATGATTTTGGTGTCAAAATATTAAGAAGAGCTCCCT
>NC_046665.1:58876742-58882669 GCF_010883055.1 Belonocnema kinseyi
AAGAGGGAGCTCTTCTTAATATTTTGACACCAAAATCATGTCGATACACCTTACCGACTGCGAGTAAAGCCACCCACGCTTTAACTTGACAGACTGTAGCGTTTTCAAAATTTTTTCGTTAACCGAAAATCAAAATTTAAAGCCGAAAAACGCACGATATGAAAAAAGTGAAGAAAAGAAAAACATTTCTCTTTTAAATCCCTACAAGATTATCATAAACAATTATTGGACTTTCTTCAAAAATCGAAAATTCAAATTATGATTGCACAAAAAATAATGGAAAATAAAAAATTCCATTTTGTGGATAAACTATGTAGGATACGAAAAAAGATGATTGAACAAAAATGGTTATCCCAAAAAAGATCGACAATTTCGTTAAAAATCACTTCTTGATAGGACGCGTACTTTTTGTTTTATTCGTGAAAAATAACGTTGAAAAAAGTAAGATAAAAAAATGTGTGGAAAAACGACGAAAGTTACGAGTAAAAAATCCAACAAAACCTGTTTACAAATGTCTGTCGGAAATCGAGCGCGCAGCGCGAGTGTCACGATAAGAATGTGTACGTCAAAGCCTACAGAGCTTTGAGAAACTTAATCTTTTAATATACTTAATTAAGTAGACAATTCAGAATATGAAGACGCATATAATTACTGCCATATAAAAGAGATCTTTTTGATAACGTTTTTTTCAAGCATTCCAAATGCAAAGAATTATTTTTTATGGCGTCAAAATTTATTTTTTGATTTATCAAGAAAATTAAACAAGTTGTTATGATAATCTTCTAGGGCATTTAGAAATCACACTTTTTCTTCTCTTTCCATTTTTTCATATCGCCCGTTAATTGGCTTAAGAGGTTAATTTTCATGTGTTTTTTGGACTTTTAGAAATACTATGACTCTCATAAAATTTAATTTTATGAAAAAAGTCATCAGATAAATTGTTCGACTTTTTAAATACTATGATAACCGTACAGAGAATTCTTGAATTTTAAAAAAATGGTATCAAAAATATTCAAAAGGCGCTCACTTTTTGGAATTTTTATTCATAATGGCTGGCTAACGAACTTAAGACGCTTCCTCAGGCTTGAAAATTATCCCACGTATTACCCAAAACAGTTGTTCTCGTACAATTCTGAATTGTTTGATTTCATATTTTAACCACAGAATATAAATGCGTAAATACAGCCTTGGACAGAGAGTTTTTTTTTCGAAAAACGGCCTGGTTCTCGTTTTATTCCAATTAATTGAAAATTGATGCATTTCTGCGCCTGGGAAGTAGCTAATCGCCACCATAAGTGTACTCATGATGAACATAGTTCGTGGGGTCTCTGGATGGCTATGCAACGGCGGGTGGTGTAGACTCTAGAGTGTCATTTAGGATCGAGCCGAGAATTTAGATTGAGTGCCTGTCATGCCTCACTACACTCTCCTATTGTTGGAGATTACAGTCGGTTTGAAGAATTTCAAAATGATCAAATTTTAGGGAATTTTTTTTTATTATTATTACACCATTAAGGGCATGTGACACAGCTAAATACCTATATTACCGACCACAGTTTTTCAGTTCACTGAATGTTTTTTTGAACCTGAGAACTTTTTTTGTAAATAAAATATCGAGCTGAAACTTTGGAAAATGTATTAGAGTGCAATAAAGTACGTTTAGGTACTGCATTTCGGTAGAAACTTCACTGAAAATTATTTCATCTTTTTTCTGAACCTCAACATTTTTTGAACGTTCGAACTTTTTTTATACATAAAATATCGGTCTCAAACTTTGAGAAATGCAAGAGCCGAAAGAAAACTACGTTTAAGTACAAAGCTTAGTAATAAAAGATGTAAAAAAATATATTTTAACAATCAATTCCAACGGCATCAGCCGGTAACGTTGTACACAAAAATACGAAATCTCTAGAGCCTCGCCTAGTGGCCGCCAGGTTTCGTATTTTCGTGTACAACCTTACCGGCTGATGCCGTTGGAATTGATTGTCAAAATATATTTTTTTACATCTTTTATTATTAAGCTTTGTACTTAAACGTAGTTTTTTTCGGCTCTTGCATTTCTCAAAGTTTGAGACCGATATTTTATGTATAAAAAAAGTTCGAACGTTCAAAAAATGTTGAGGTTCAGAAAAAAGATGAAATAATTTTCAGTGAAGTTTCTACCAAAATGCAGTACCTTAAAGTACTTTATTGCACTCTAATACATTTTCCAAAGTTTCAGCTCGATATTTTATTCACAAAAAAAGTTCTCAGGTTCAAAAAAACATTCAGTGAACTGAAAAACTGTGGTCGGTAATATAGGTATTTAGCTGTGTCACATGCCCTTAAGCCATTTCCCTTTCGGGGTAGGTGTGACTCAATCGGTAGGGGAAAGGAGTAGTGTGTGGAAGGGATAGAGATTTTTCAGATTGATCCAGAATTCTCGTGCTATTTAAGTAAATAACACGTTCGTTTCGCAACACTGCTCCGACCCAGATTGCTGATCAATCTCTCTAACAATCACCCCAAGCGAAGAACCTCACGAAGTCGTTATGTAAGGTTCCCCACTTGGGTCCATTAGTGGCCAAGGTTTTTTTGTTTCAGGCGTCATTCACTCTACTGACACTCTTTTTATTAACTATTTGCCCCCATGCTTTCCTGTCCTGGTATACTTCTCTAGCTTCTTTTATGTCCATGCATTTTTTCATGCAGGCTCTCGTGTTTCTGTGACTTCTTATGTCTCTTCTAACTAGGGTCTCATTCACACATTCTAACCATTCTTTCCGCGGTCTACCTCTGGGCACGCTGCCATTTACTTTACTTTAATACACTTGTTTCGTTAGTCGTTCATTTGGCATTCTCTCAACATGTCCGAACCATCTTAACCGATTTCATTCCCATGTGTCTACTAGCGTCTCATGTTAATTGCGTTAATTTTACTCTAATCTTTTTCTTGATAAGTCCATGTCTCACAACCGTATAGTACAGTCGGTACCAATACAGAATTATGTATTGCCATTTTAGCTTTATTTGATATATTTTTACTTCTGATAAGGGGACCTGACCTACCAATAACCTTCGTGAATTTAATTTTAATATTCTGCATTCGGTTCATTTCATGACGACGAGACAATTAAAAAAAGGTAGAAGAAAATCGGTTAATCCGTTCAATTTCTGGATATACCTTTTTTCTCTCTTCTCCGATTGTACGGCAAAAGGTACTGAAAAAAAGATGCTGCGTCCAGAATTGGAAACTGTTGAATCAGAAAAGTATGAAATTTCCATTTATTTTACTTTCATTTTCTTATTTATTTCATTTATTCATTCATTCATTCATTTCAGTTCATTATTTTCATTTCATGGCGATAATTTTCAATTGAAAACTCTGGAATCATAGACAATCATTATTTTACTATCTTTTTTCTTGAATCTGTATTTGTGTCTGATAGAAATGCTTGCGTCACAATGAATGTGCTCTTGTTCAGAATTAATGAAATTTTTTGCATCAAGATTCATATCTTGTGGTTCAATTTCATTGATTTTCATTCAAAAAATTTAAATATTATTCACAGAGAGCGGAGGAGCCTATTTTTTCTAGGTGGGGGCCGAGCCATAGAAGAGTAACATTAAATGGCACAATGTGTACAGTATTCCGCCGCTGGTGAACTCCAGCAGGTATTCGCGTGGTACTGGTGAAACCCTTAATGATGACTAAGTTCTGTACTGACTCAAAATACTGGGCCAGTATATACAGTTGTTACTGGCGCGGTAAGGCTAAATGCCCTAATGATATTTAAATTCTATATCGATCTGCAGTACTAGACCAATACAGTTTATTATTAATTATTAATCATGATTAACTATCAATTGTTGTTTATATATTTATAACTTATGTAAAAATTAACATGGTATAAACTGTACAAACGGTGCCATTTAATATTATAATTGTATGGCTCGATGCCCACCTGGAAAAAGTAGGCTCCCTCGCTTCTGTGAATAATATGTTGATTTTCTGAATGAAAAACAGTGAAATTGAACGACAAAATATGAATTTTGAGGCAAAATAGTTCATCAATTTTGTCCAAAACAACACATTTATTGTGACGCAAGCAGTTGTATTTGAAACAAATAAAGATTCAACAAAAAAGATAGAAAAAATATGAATGTCTATAATTGCAGAGTTTTAAATTGAAAATTTTGGAAAAGAAATTGCTCACGAAAAGGCTGCGAATTGCATAAACTTCAAGTTTTAACCATGAAAATGAAATAAATGAAAATCCCATACTTTTCCGATCAATGTCCAATTCTGGGTGCAGGATCTTTTTTCAGCAGTTTTGGTGTGGAATCTGAAAAGAGAGAAGAAAGGTATATCCATCATGTGGACGGCCCATACTTATAACTTTCCCTTGCATTTGCTTCTGTCTGTCGATAAAGATCAGAATAAATAATCCGTCAATAATGATCACCTCTTACAGTCACTAAAATTAGGCAAAAAATTACTCAAATACATTATAATTATCTGCATAAATTTCCCGCCATAATGTACGAAAGAATTTAAAAAAAGATTAGGAAAAACGGTTAATATGGTCATTAATTAAATAATTTTAAAATTATTTTTATTTATCAATAATTTTCAATTATATACATATATATATATATAAATTAATTAATTCATTAATTACTTAATAATAATATTTATAACGTTATGTAATATTAAGGAAAATTACCCAAATTAACAACAGAAATTGACCGGATGAACAAATATTCTTCGATCCTTTTTTAATCGTCTCGTCGTTATGTAATGAACCTATAATGCAGATTATTAAAACTAATTTCCTTAATATTTTTTTTTTTTTTTTTTTTAATTTCTCTCAACCAGCTGTAATCTCTAACAACAGGAAAGTTGAGTGAGTATTGACATGTGATTTAGTGAGTCGAGTGAGTATTGACGGGTGATTTAGTGCGGTGTTTCTCTCTTCTCAGATTCCACGATAAAAATCCTGAAAAAGATCATGCGCCACGAATAGGAAATTGTTAAATCGGAATAGTATGGAATTTTCCATGATTTTGAAAAGAATTTCAAATGGTTGAAGCAAATGCAAATTATTCAAACAACTATTTAATCCCAAAAAATATAACAAATAATCATATTTTCTGATTGCAATGTAATTATTTGTAATTGTTTGGACTAGAAAATGGTTCTGAAAACATTATTAATGTAAACCATTCGTACTTAATTTTACGGAAAATAATCGAAAAAACAAATAATTAATTGTATAAACAATAACATTCAGATTTTAGCAGAATTTACTAGTCCTCGAAATCATTGAATATTATGTTTATCTCATAAAATACTGTTGCAAAAGTATTTTTCAGAAAGTAAGTATTTAAACAAGTTATATTTGCTTAAACAATTATAAGGTGGTTCATCTATTCTTGGTATACACTGTACATTCATGTAACACACTATTTAGTTATCGTAAATAAACTGATTGAGCAAATTAAGACTGTTTAAACGAATAGAAATTTATTAAACATTAAAAAAACGTATCAAAATTATGTAATTATTCAACAAAACGTAGCGTAGGATACCAATTTAGAAAAAGTGGACATCTCCAGCTCAATGTTCAGAAATTTGGAAAATAGACCATAAATAATTGCTTTAATGATGATTTAATGTTTTTAGAAAAATGAACTACTCCAAACAATGACAAACCATTACATTTTAATCAGAAAATACGATTATTTGTTACATTTTTTGGGATTAAAGTATTGTTTAAATAATTTTCATTGCTGTGAAGAATTGAAAATTGTTTAAAAATTAAACATCGCAAAATATTTAAATTGTCCGCTAATAATTATTTGTATGAAAAAGGCGACGGATATTTGCTAAAAATTAACAAGAATGAAGGTGAAAATGTAGTTTTTTATTTTACGGTCATATATGG
>NC_046665.1:58882679-58885756 GCF_010883055.1 Belonocnema kinseyi
AAAATTGATTAATATGGACTTATTTCGCAAACACTCGATATTGTATAACGATTGGAAATGAATAAATATTTTTTATTAAATTTTAACATAATATAAACTGTACACATTGTGCCATTTAATTTTACTATTCTATGGCTCGGTCCCCACCTAGAAAAAATAGGCTCCTCCGCTCTCTGTGAATAATATCTAAATTTTTTGAATGAAAATCAATGAAATTGAACCACAAGATATGAATCTTGATGCAAAAAATTTCATTAATTCTGAACAAGAGCACATTCATTGTGACGCAAACAGTTCTATCAGACACAAATAAAGATTCAAGAAAAAAGATAGGAAAATAATGATTGTCTATGATGCCAGAGTTTTCAATTGAAAATTGTCGCCATGAAATGAAAATAATGAAATGAATGAATGAATAAATGAAATAGATAAGAAAATGAAAGTAAAATAAATGGAAATTCCATACTTTTCTGATTCAACAGTTTCCAATTCTGGACGCAGCATCTTTTTTTCAGTACTTTTTGCCGTACAATCGGAGAAGAGAGAAAAAAGGTATATCCAGAAACTGAACGGATTAACCGATTTTCTTCTACCTTTTTTAATCGTCTCGCCGTTATGTAATGAACCGAATGCAGAATATTAAAATTAAATTCCTTAAAATTTGATCATTTTTAATTTCTTCAAACCGCCGAAAAAATTCATCATATTTCAATTAATTGGAATAAAACGAGAACCAGGCCATTTTTCGATAAAAACTCTCTGTCCAAGGCTGTATTTATGCATTTATATTCTATGGTTAAAATATGAAATCATACAATTCAGAATTGTAGGAGAAAAGCTGTTTTGGGTAATACATAGAATAATTTTCGAGCCTGAGGAAGCACCTTAACCTTTAGTTTAGGACACTTAAGAGTGTATTAGAGGCCAATCTAATAGAATTATTTTTTCAAAAGTTATCTTCCTGACAGACAGGCAGGCATAAATACATACAGACAGACCGACAGACCTATTTTTCGGATTTAGGGGGTCTCAAAAGGCGGACATTTGACAAAAACTAGGGGGAGGCTTGTTAAATTTTACACCACATGTCTAATTCCCTTCTCTGATGAGAATGTAAAAAATGTTCATCTTATCATTTTTTTTCCTATCTTGCATAGTTTGACCGCAAAAATTTTTGATTTTTAATTGGTTAGCGTGCAGTAAAAATTTTAATTTTTTTTAAAAATTCAAAAAGTTAATATGATAATCTTGTAGGGCTATCGAACAGTAACATTTTTCTATTCAAGTACTATGAACAACTGTACACAGAATTTTTGATTCTTGAAAAAATGTGTACTCTAAAATTTAAAAAATGGGCTCAGTTTTAGTATTTTTGTCAAAAATGTCTGATTGAAACTAAAAGAGTATACTAAATGCCAATCTGAAAGATTAATTTTTTCGAAAGTTATCGTGCTCACAGACCCGACAAAGAGACATAAAGACAGACATAACGACAGACAGATAGACACATTCGTAAAAACCTGTTTTTCGGATTCAGGGGGTCTCAAAACGTGGAACTTCTGACAAAAACTAGGGAGGTCAAATTTTATACAAATCTAATACCAAAACAATCACAATGACTTTTTTCTATAAAAAGAAAATCATTACAGTTAGAGCATTTTCAAAATCCAA
The DNA here is from genome assembly GCF_010883055.1 of Belonocnema kinseyi. Lineage (NCBI taxonomy): Eukaryota > Metazoa > Arthropoda > Insecta > Hymenoptera > Cynipidae > Belonocnema > Belonocnema kinseyi. Next base: position 58,884,351 of record NC_046665.1, read on the forward strand.
AAAAACAAACTAAAATGAACGTTTGAAGCCAAACAACGCATGTCATGAAAAAAACTCAAGAAAAGAAAAACGTTGATTTTTGAAAGCCCGAAAGAGTGGTCAAACCAACTTTTTTGATTTGGTCGAAAAGTTGAAAATTCACAATTTGATCGTACCTCAACTTTTTGAAACCACAATTTTTCAGGATTTCGAAATTCTATGAACGATTATTCATATTACTCAGAAACTCAAACAATTTATCCCAATGACTTTTCTATAAAAAGAAAATTATCAGAGTTAGAGTATTTTGAAAATCCAAAAAAATAAAATGAACATTTCAAGCCAAGCAACGCATGCCACGAAAAAAGTTGAATTGAATTAACTGAAATTACGCGCCCTAAAAAGATCTACAATTTTTTTACAATCACTTTTCGATAGGACTCGTAGTTTTTGTTTTTAGTCGTAAAAAAGAATATCAAAAATTAAAAATAATTTTAATTTTTGCGCTAACGACATAAGCTACAAAAAAACTTGTTTATCCAAAAAAAGGCTACAAATGATTATTATTACTGTTTTATAGAATGCGCATTTCTTGTTTATTCGTAAATTAATCAAACTAAAAAGATTAATTTTTTGACAAACAACGCAAGCTATGAACAAAATAAATAGACTCATTCAAGTTTTCCATGAATAATTTTTTAGAGGACACTTAGTTTTGTCTTTAATCGTAAGATTTAATCTTTAAAATAAAAAAAAATAATTATTTCAATACATTTTTTTAAATAAATATTTTTTGTAACACGACACAAGGTATGCACTAAAATTAAAAGACAAAATTTGTTCACCCAAGAAGATCTATAAATTTTTTATTACTCATTTTTAAATAGGATGAGTTGATTTTCTTTTAATCGTAAAAAGTAAGATTGAAAATAAAAATATTAAATTTTTAGAATAAATTTTTGGAAAAAGGATACGAAAGACGAAACAAATTTTTAAAGAAAGTTTCTTTAACCAAAAATATCTAGAAGTTTGTTATAAAATCTGATTAAATGATATATAAAGTAAGCAGAAATCTGCCCGCTTTGCGGGCACGTTCTTCTAGCGCTCTTTGTGCGTGGCTAGCAAGTTTGAACGCACCTGTGGCGCGCGATTATTGATTCTCGCGCTTCACGCTCGATAATGCATTCACCTCGCGATACGCGCTCAGTCTTTGCGTTTACCCTACATTTGTGCGCAATTTTTAAAAAATTGAAGGTAAAAACATCGATATCTTTTGTTTGGCGATTGAGAATCCTCTTTTGTCGTACCTCCTTCAGCTTTAACGAACACATTCTCATTATGTATCTCGTAGTTCGCCTTCGATTTTGTCGAAAGTGCAAACTTTTTTGTATTATTACATTTTCATCAGAGAAGGTATAAGATTTGTG
>NC_046665.1:58885768-58894433 GCF_010883055.1 Belonocnema kinseyi
GTCAAATGTCCACGTTTTGAGACCCCCTGAATCCGAAAAACAGGTTTTTACGAATCTATCTGCTTGCATGTGTGTATGTCTGTATGTAAGTATGCATGCGTGTGTGTATGTATGTACGTATGTATGTTTGCATATGAATGTATGTATGAATGTATGTCTCTCTGTTTGCCTGTGAACACGATAGCTTTTGAAAAAAGTAATCTATTAGATTGCTCTTTGGCACACTCGTTTAGTGTCCTAAACTATAGGTCAAGTTCGTTAGCCAGCCATTTTGGATAAAAATTCAAAAAGTGGGCACATTTTGAATATTTTTAAGACCACTTTTTTAAAAATTCAAAAATTCTCTGTATGGTTATTCATAGAATTCAAAAAATTTAGCAATTCATCCTCATAACTTTTTTCGAAAAATCAAAAATTACTAGAGTTATAGCATTTTCAAAATCCAAAAAAAATTAACAATTTGGGCAAAACAACGCATGATACGAAAAAAATCTGGAGAACAAAAACATTGCTTTTTGAAAGCTCTACAAGATTATGATAACAACTTTTTTAATTTGGTCACAAAGTTAAAAATTCCAAATTTGGTCATACAAAACAATTTCAAAACTTAAACAATTTATCTTTCTGACTTTTTTCTATAAAAAGAATATTGTCAGAGTTAGAACATTTTCAAAATCCAAAAAAACAAACTAAAATGAACATTTTAAGCTAAGCAACGAATGATATGAAAAAAAGTCTGGAAAAGAAAAACGTTGCTTTTTCAAAGCCCTACAAGATTATGATAACAACTTTTTCAATTTGGTCAAAAAGTTGAAAATTCCAAATTTTATCCTACAAAAAAAATTTGAGACCACATTTTTTCAAGGTGTAAAAATTCTATGTACAATTGTTCATAATACTCAAAAACTCAAACAATTTATCCCCATGACTTTTTCCTATAAAAAGAAAATTATCAGAGGACTACGATAACAACTTTTTTAAGTTGGTAGAAAAGTTGAACATTCCAAATTTGATCGTACCAAAAATAATGAAAAATTCCGAAATTCCATTTTTTGGTCAAACGATGCAAGATACGAAAAAAATGAAAGAGCTAAAATTGCGCGCCCTGGAAAAAACTACAAATTTATAATGAATCACTTTCCGATATAAGCTACGAAAAAAAATGAGACAAAAATTGTTCATCCTAAAAAGAACTATAATTTTTGATAGGACACGTAGTTTTTGCTTTAGTCGTAAAAAATATCATTCAAAATAAAAATATTATTATCTTTTAATATTATCTTTTAATTGTATAACATAAGATAAAAAATGCAAAAATGAACTTTTTGGAAAAGCACAGAAAAGACGAGGAGGACATAGGCTCCTATATAGGACCCTGTATGCAGGGTGGACACGCTGGGGCTTACATACATGGCGCACTTGATGCTTCCAGAATTGCACAAGCGCAGGGAAGGAGCCCATGTACAGGGGTATTTTCATATTTCGCGCCTTTAAATTTACGTTCTGATCGACCATTCGGTCAAGCCCGTGCATCTTCGCATCAAGTTTATCATAGTTTCCATGGTTGCGTTCGAAACTTCAAATGGATACAAGTAAAAAAAAACATAGGTTATGTTATGTAGTAATTACAAATAAAATAAGAGTTTCATTGATAATGAAGTGAGACCTGTATACTGAGAAGTAAACGTCAGTTTTCTTCTGTGCCAATAATATTATGGAATGGCTGCTGACTGACAAATAATATAAAATGGTAATAATATTCTGCGATTTTAGTGGGCGAAGGGTGAATTGTGTTTAACGCTTATTTGCGACATAAAAAAGGTATATTATAAATAGACTGGATATGTTTTAAATAAAGTGAATAAAATATTACATGCGAAAACTTTCAATTGACATTACCTACAATTTCTTACAGCGATTAGGACGAACACGTGAATCCGAACATAACCTCGAAATAATAACAGATCGGCCCGGCTGTTTTGTTATACTTTCGATTGTTTATTATTTGCCAAAGAAATGTTTTGTAGTTTTGCATGTTTATTACTGACAGTGACGGCAGTAAGAATTTAAACAATAATTACTTAATAATAATTTAACAAACATGAATTATTAATGATTTTAATAAGTAACACTTTATTCCTGAAATTAATAACTTATTTCCATTGTTTTTTTTTACAGATCGATCAGAGATGAAATACGAGTACACATCAAGAAATGCAGATGGATTTTGTGCATTCCAGCTTGTTCATTTTAATGAACATCATTGAAAAATCCTTACCTCTAGACCTTATCCCAAGACTGGGGATTAAGCAGCCTAAAATTAATTCTAATTCAATCCGATAGTATAGGTGTATCAAAAAAATATCTCGAGGTAATTTGTCTTGTCCGAATTTTAATTAATAAAATATTTAGGGATTTTTTTGGATTTTACAAAATGTTTTCTCTAGATCTTATCCTAAATATTTGTTTGATCAACCAATAAAATAAATTAGAGCCTCGTTGGTGATCGAATTGTATCAGAAATAAATCTAGCCAAGATATTTTAGGCTAAAATTGTTATTCCGTTTTTTAGAAATTATTCTATTTTCGAAATTGTTATCTCTGCATCTGATTTCCAAACTGGCATTCAATCAGCCTCGAAAATTAATTCTAATTCATTTTGGTGGTATAGGTTTATCAAACATATATCTCGGAAAAATTCAACTTGCCTGAATTTTAATTAATAAAATATTCAGGAATTGTTATGTATTTTAGAAAATGTTTTCTCTGGACCTCATCCTAAAATTTGGTTTAGTTAACCAATAAAATAAATTAGAGACTCGTTGGTGATAGAATTGTATCAGAAATAAATCTAGACAAGATCTTTTAGGCCAGAAATGTTATTCCAATTTTTTTTTAAATTACTCTATTTTCGAAAAATGCTATCTCTGTATCTGATTTTCAAACTGGTATTCAATGAGCCTCAAAATTTAATTCTAATTCATTTTGATGGTATAGCTTTGTCAAAAGGATATCATGAGGCAATTTAACTTGCCTAAATTTAAATTAGTGAAATATTTAGGGATTTTTTTGTATTTTACATAATTTTTCTCTAGATCTCATCCTAAAATTTTGTTTGATCAACCAATAAAATAAATTAGAGACTCGTTGGTGATAAAATTGTATCAGAAATAAATCTAGACAAGATATTTTAGGCCAGACCTGTTATTCCAATTTTTCTTGTAATTATTCTATTTTCGAAAAATGCTATGTCTGGATCTGATTTCCAAACTGGTATTCAATCAGCCTCAAAAATTAATTCTAATTCATTTTGATGGTATAGCTTTGTCAAAAATATATCTTGAAGAAATTTAACTTGCCTGAATTTAAATTAATATAATATTTAGGGATTTTTTTGTATTTTGGCAAATGTTTTCTCAGAAACATTTGTTAGAAATGAAGACACCAATTCCGTAAATTTTATTTCAGAATCCCTAAATATTTCATTAATTTAAATTCAGGCAAATTAAATTTTTTCGAGATATCTTTTTGATAAAACTATACCATCAAAATGAATTAGAATTAATTTTCGAGGCTGATTGAATGCCAGTTTGGAAATCAGATCCAGAGATAGCATTTTTCGAAAATGGAATAAGTTATAAAAAAATTGGAATAACAATTCTAGCCTAAAATATCTTGTCTCAATTTATTTCTGATACAATTCCATAACTAACAAGCCTCTAGTTTATTTTATTGGTTGAATAAACCAATTTTAGGATGAGTTTCTAAGAAAACATTTTCGAAAATACAAAGAAATCCCTGAATATTTTATTAACTAAAATTCAGGCAAGTTAAATTTCTTCGAGATATCTTTTTGATAAAACTATACCATCAAAATAAATTAGAATTAATTTTCGAGGCTGATTGAATGCCCGTTTGGAAATAAGATCCAGAGATAGGAATTTTGAAAATAGAATAATTCCTTAAAAAATGGAATAACAACTCTAGCCTAAATTATCTTGTCTAGATTTATTTCTGATACAATTCTATCACAAACGAGTCTCTAATTTATTTTATTGGTTGACTAAACCAAATTTTATGATGAGGTCCAGAGACAAAATTTTCTAAAATACAAAAAAATCCCTGAATAATTTATTAACTAAAATTCAGGCAAGTTAAATTTCTTCGAGATATCTTTTTGATAAACCTATGCCATCAAAATGTATTAAAATGAATTTTCGAGGCTGATTGAATGAAAGTTTAGAAATCAGATCCAGAGATAGCATTTTTTCAAATAGAATAATTTCTGAAAAAATTGGAATAAAAATTCTGGCCTAAAATATCCTGTCTAGATTTATATCTGATACAATTCGATCACCAACGAGTCTCTAATTCATTTTTTTGGTTGATTAAACCAAATTTTAGTATGAGATCCAGAGAAAACATTTTCTAAAATACAAAAAATGGCTGAATATTTTATTAATTAAAATTCAGGCAAGCTAAATTTCGTCGAGATATCTTTTTGGCAAACCTATGCCATCAAAATGAATTAGAATTAATTTTCGAGGCTGATTGAATGCCAGTTTGGAAACCATATCCAGAGATAGCATTTTTCGAAAATAGAATAAGTTATAAAAAAATTGGAATAACAATTCTAGTGTAGAATATCTTGTCTACATTTATTTCTGATACAATTCTATCACCAACGAGTCTCTAATTTATTTTGTTGGTTAACTAAACCAAATTTTAGGATGAGGTCCAGAGAAAACATTTGCTAAAATATAAAAAATCCCTAAATATTTTATTAATTAAAATTCAGGCAAGTTAAATTTCTTTAAGATATCTTTTTGACGAAGCTAAACCATCAAAATGAATTAGAATTAATTTTCGAGGCTGATTGAATGAAAATTTGGAAATCAGATCCAGAGATAGCATTTTTTCAAATAGAATAATTTCTGAAAAAATCTGAATAACAATTCTGGCCTAAAATATCTTGTCTAGATTTATATCTGAAACAATTCGATCACCAACGAGTCTCTAATTTATTTTAGTGGTTGATCAAACCAAATTTTAGTATGTGATCCAGAGAAAACATTTTCTAAAATACCATCCGATTGAACTAGAATTAATTTTAGGCCAACCAATCTCTAGTCTTGGGATAAGGTCTAGAGATAACGGTTTTCCAATAATGTTTATTGAAATGAACGAGCTTAAATGCACAAAATCCATCTGAATTTTCTGTTGTATATTTCATCTATGATCGATCTGTGAAAAAAAACAATGGAAATCAGTTATTAATTTCAGGAATAAAGTGTTACTTAATAAAATTATGAATAAGTCAGGATTGTTAAATAATTATCAAGTAATTATTGTTTAAATTATTACTGCCGAGACTGCCAGTAATAAATATACAAAACCACAAAACATTTCTTTGGTAAAGAATAATCAATCGAAAGTATAATAAACATGCCGGGCCGATCTGTCATTATTTCGAGGTTATGTTCGGATTCACCTTTTCACCCAAATCGCTGTAAGAAATTGTAGGTAATGTCAATTGAAAGTTTTCGCATGTAATATTTCATTCACTTTATTTAAAACATATCCTGTCTATTTATAACATACCTTTTTTGTGTCGCAAATAAGCGTTAAACACAATTCACTCTTCGCCCACTAAAATCGCAGAATATTATTACCATTTTATAGTATTTGTCAATCAGCAGCTATTCCGTAATATTATTGGCACAGAAGAAAACTGACGTTTACTTCTCAGGTCACATGTCTCACTTCATTATTAATCAAACACTTTTATTATTTGTAATTACTATGTAACATAACCTATGCTGTTTTGATACTTGTATCTATTTGAAGTTTCGAACGCAACCATGGAAACTATGATAAACTGGATCCGAAGATGCACGAGCTTGGCCGAATAGCCGATCCGAATGCAATTTTAAATTCGCGAAATATAAAAATATCCCATATATAGGCTTATCCCCTGCTCTTGTGCAATTCGGGTAGCATTCAGATTGCCATGTATGTAAGCCCCAGCGTGCCCACCCTGTAGGTTCCTGTATTAGACCTATACAGATGCGCAGTAGTTTTTATTTAATCTTAAAAACAACACTAAAGATAAAATATTATAAAAACAAGGAAAAAAGAATTAGTATAATTCAATTTTTATGCATATTATGAATTGTAATGATATACATTTATTGAAATGATACATGTTTCGGAGCAGCTTGGAATACAATTTAAAGCAAAATAAGAAACAAATAGAAAAATAATCATGATAAATACAATTTGCTTTTTATTTTGCAAATTTTTAACAAGTAATCCCTGGCAGAGTTACACAAAAAAATATTATAATTGATATAAAAGTGTTGCGTATAATGTAGAAAAGTTTACATGTTGGGCAAAATCGAGTGCGAAGCACGAGATATGTGATGAGAATGTGTTCGTTTTTGCCCAAAGAGCTTTAACAAAAGAGAGTACAAAATCACAAAATTACAGTTGTCGGTCCGTTCACCTTTCATTTTAAAAGGTCTATGTCCGAATGTGGAAGAAATGCAAAAACCAAGCGCGGAGTGCGATTGCCATCAGCCGCGTGCCGTAGGTGCGCTCAAACTCTCTTTTAACGAAAGAGAATTCACATTTACAAAATTTCAGTGGTGGATTTTTTTAATCTTAATTTTAAAACGATTGCGCAAGAATGTGCGAAAATATAAAGACCGAGCGCGAAGCGCGAGATAAATGTACAATCGAGTACGAAGCGCGAGATAAATACAACATAGAGCGCGAAGCACGAGAACCAACAGTTGCGCGCCCTAGACGCGCTCAAACTTGCAAATTTTTTTTACTGTTAATGACGTTTTTCATAATTAAAGCCAAAACTAAGCATCCTATCAAAAAGTGGTTAATAACAAATTTGGATATCTTTCTCAAATGCACAATTTTAGTGCATTTATCTTTTACCGTATTTTGCACAGTTTGGACGAAAAATGTCATTTTTGGATTTTTCATTATTTTGAATGCTGTCAAAATTTGAATTTTTTATTTTTCAAGAAAATTTAAAAAGTTGCTATGATAATCTCGTTGGGCATTCAAAAAGTAATATTTTTCTTCTCTTGACTTTTTTTATATCGCGCGTTATTTGGCATAAAATGTTCATTTAAGTGAGTTTTTTGGAATTTTGTAAATGCTATAAATCTAGTAATTTTTCATTTTTGAAAAAAGTCAGAAGGATAAATTTTTCATCTGTTTAAATACTATAAATATCCGTACAGAAATGTTTAGAATTTTGAAAAAAAGTGGACTCAACAAATTTCAAAATACGCTCACTTTTTGAATATTTGTCCAAAATGGCTGGCTGACGAACTTGACCTTTATTTTAGGACACTCAAAGAGTATACTAAAGGCTAATCCAATCTGTCAATTCTGTCGCAAGTTATCGTGCTGACAAACTAAAAATCTACAGACACACAGTCATACACAGACACAGAAACAGTCAGACAGACACATTCGTAAAAAACCTGTTTTTCGATAAATTTTGTTCAAGTAATTTTTGATTTTTCTAAAAAAGTCATTAAAATAAATTGTTAAATTTTTTGAATACTATAAATAACCATACAGAGAATTTTAGTATTTTTAAAAAAGTGGTTGCAAAAATATTTAAAATGTGTCCGCTTTTTAAATTTTCATCCAAAATGGCTGGCTAACGAACTTGACCTTTAGTTTATGACACTAAACGAGTGTACCAAAGGGTAATCTAATAGATTACTTTTTCCAAAAGTTATCGTGTTCACAGACAAACAGACAGATACATACAGACATACTGGCATACAGACATACTGACATACAGACATACAGACAGACACATTCGTAAAAACCTGTTTTTCGGATTAATACGTGGATGTTTGACAAAAACGGGTGGGGGGTCAAATTTTACACAGATCTAATATCTTCTCTTGATGAGAATTTAAAAATGAATTTTCACCTAACACAGATCAATTTTTAACTCAAAATAGAAGAATTAAATTTGTATTAGGAAGCCTAATTTTGAATCAAATCATTGTAAATTTTCAACGACCCCACCTTTCTCAGTACTTTTTATTTATCATCCCAAATGTTCAACTTGATCTGGCGCTTTGTGTGAAAATAATTAGAGAAATACAATAAGTGTCGGTAAGGTAGGACTCTGGTCACGTGACCCACTCATCACATACCCTTCAACAATAAATGCTTTACATTCTCTTAAATACTCTATAGATTCTCTGTTCGAGCTAATGAGGAGCATATCCACAAAAGCATTTGCTTAACTTAAATATAAATTTTAGGGCAGTAAAGAACTCTAGTTATAAGTAATATAGCAACCGGGCTACTGAAACCCTTAACGACCGAGTATGGTACGGCCCCATACTATGTTACCGACATTTAGTCTTACCCTCAGTCGATAATTTATATTCTAGGCATGGATAGAAGCGCAGTCTAATTAATTATGACAACATCTCATATTTTTATAATAATATTTACATTGCATTTCTTTTAATGGCTGGCATGGCATACGCCAAAGGGCATTCAGATGTTTTAGATGTAAAATAGTAGAACTCGTATGAATTTTGTTGAACATTTCAAAAAATTATTGTTCACATTTATATTTCTCATGTGTGGTTTCACAATCTGCGTTAAC
>NC_046665.1:58894446-58941284 GCF_010883055.1 Belonocnema kinseyi
CCCCCCCCCCCCCCCAACTCCTGCTAAAACTCAAGTCGGAAAGGTTTAAAAGAAATAAAAGCACTTGAATAGAATTTGCATTTATTGTAACAAACATTCAATTTGAAACAACAATTTGTGCTCTCTAGAAATATGGCTACTAGTTTCAACTTTAACATTTAGAGTCGCAACATCACGAGTTTATTTCGTGTAATTTTTTAGGAAGAGTTCAAGTCAACTTCATTTTCTACAAATTGAATTCCTCAATAATTGATCTCTTTTTGTAAATCCTTCTTCATATGACACAAACAATCGAAGATTATAAAAACGAAAATATTTCTTATATAATAAATAATTCTTGATATGCTGATCAGATATAATTTTATAGTCTATTTTTTAAAAGTTTCTATATAAAAAATATACTCCTTCTTTTCTCCAAGCTCGCAATTGCATTAAGATTGATATTTTGCTAGATATTCCTTTCTTTAAAATTCAGCCATTTTAAAGAATTGAAAAATAATTCCTACAATATAAAATAATTGAATCCACTTTTCACAATATGTTACCTTAATTACAAAAAATACTATAACAACGAGGAATGTTTAACAGTTCACAATAGACCTTTGGAAATTCGAAACTTCACATAAATTTCTAAAATTATAAACACTTATATTACACATTGAGCTGACTCATAAAATTACTCTCCAAGTTTGGAAAATATATTTTATTTAATTGAACCATACTTCTTTGTATACCTCTCGCTTATAAATATTCTCAGGGACTTTACCCTCAAACATTGTAGATTTTACAAAAATACTCATTTTCGAATCATCTCAACACATAATTATTTCACATTTATTATTTCTTTTAATTATTATTTTTTATAATTTCTATCATGTTTAACATTCACAAGCAAAAAGACTAATTGAGTTTTAAATAGAGATTTTCTTATCGCTAATAAAATGGCTAGGAAGATTCTAAACTCCCAATGGAAGAATTTCTCAAAAACGTCCCTAACTAAACATTTTTTTCACATTTCAAAAGAATTACCTAAACACAAGAACCAATTTAAAAATATCTCATAAAGTTCGAAGAACTCAGAGAATTTTAGGAACATAACTAAATTATAACTTATTACCTAAATAACTTAAATTTCTTAAATTACTTAAATTACTTGTGAACTGATTGAAAAACGAGGCAATCAATTACAATTTATCACGGCCGTGGCGCAGGTACGTTTTATAATTACATCAACGTCAACGTCGCTCAGTGATCTATAAAATAGCCTATCAAAAATATTAATATTTTAAAAGCAGTCATCACAGCTTATATGAATGAATGCAACAGCTATATGAATTAAGAAAGGTGATGTCAGTTAAATATACATGCAAGAAATTTCCTTTTTCCCATATTAAATCAACGAGAAACATTATTACGGTCTTTGGGGCGTGGGTTAATATTAAAAGATATCTCTAATATTTGAATTTATAATTAGAAGTTTCAAATCGTGAATTCATGATTTTAAATAAAAATATATAAATTCACGAATCTAATGCGGAATAATAAAAGTTCTGCATTTGAATGTTGCAGAGATTAAATTGAAAATTCAAATGTTAAAGACTTTTGAAATGAAAAATGTATAAAATTGTACATGTAATTCTTATATTTTTATATTTCGTCAATTTGATCATTTTCGGAATTTCGTAATTTGAATATTTTCTTTTTCGGAAACTGTATACTCCAGAATTTTATTTTTTGGGAATTTTCTAGTTTCAGGAATTTTGAAAATCTTGAAAATTCAAATTCTTAAATATGAAGTCTTCAAACGTAACATTACTTAATTATTAAGTTTTTAAATTCGAAACGGTCCAAATTCTATCAATTGAATTTTTAATTTGTAAAAATGTGACAAATCTATAAAAGAGTTCAAACAACAATGTTGAATTTCAAACAGTTTAGATTTGAAATGATGCAATTTATCATGTTTCAATCTATAATGATTGAATTTTAAACGTTATGATTAAACATTATTCAGCTATTAAGGCCTTTATTCATCAAATATATACCTCTGAGAAATTTAAATTTTGTATCATAAAATTTTGTACATAAGGTAAATTTTCGAGTAATCGCGACGGTCACAATAATCGTGAAACTTGGGAGTTTTTAAGAAAAAACGTTTGAAAATAGGTAAATGTTCACCCAAAGAAGATTTCAGTTAATTTTTCAACATCAAGATAAGAATTTTAAAGAATAATTTTATTTTCTGCCAAATAGTCGACTTTTTAACCAAAAATATTCATTTTTAACAAGATTGTTAAAATTTAAACCAAGCAGGTGAACTTTTAAGTTAAAAAGACAAATTTTTAAACATTTTTAAACAAACGTAAAAAGTAACATTCAACGATAGAATTGATTTATTTTGAAAATGTTATAATGTCAAATTGAATTTCAATTAATGTCAATTACATAAAATGCAAGAAAAATTAGCGTCACGATTATTGGGACCTTTACATTACTTCAAACTAAAAATATTAAACTGGAAATCCTGTTTTTTAAGCATCAAAAAATATAAGATCAAAAAAATTGAAATTGTCAAATTCAAGCCTTCAACATTTAATAATTTTACCACAATTAGTCATACTAAAATTGAACTGTTTTAAATCCCGATTGAATAAGTAGCGTAGCCAGGATCTTTTTCGGAACTTCGGGCTTATGTTTATGCAATTCTTCAACAAAAACTATAAGAATCAAAAAAATTACCGACCAGAAAATAAATTCACTGTCATTTTCCGTCTTTCTCTCGATCTCAAAAAAATTGCAGGTCATTTGAGCTTAGGGACCGTACTGAAATTATGTAACAGATTATAGGCCCCCTCTAAGACCCCCCCCCCGCCCCTCTACCTGTAAAACCCGTAAGAAAATATCTATACCCCCTCCCTCTTACTATTCGTAATTTTTTGTGTTCAGAAATATTTTGCTAGTTATTGCTAGTAGAATTAGGTAGGGTGTACGAGAATTTCATTTTCAAAATAACCTAATTTTTCCTTGACTAATTTGTCATTTTCCTTGATCATGAATAGATAAATAACCGCACTTTAATATTGTGATACTTTTAACCGAGAATTTATTATGAGCGGAATAAAACAGCATTTCAAATACAAATTTAAAACTTTGAAATTTATTAATTTATTTTAAACAAATGAAATGTCTTTTCTACTATGAAAGATGGCTTTTTAACAAAGTACTTAAATTTACAACACAATAATTAAATTTTTAACATAAAAGTTACATTTTCAACCTGAAAAGATTAATTCCCCCAAAAAAGTGACATAGCTTTTTTTCAATAAAAAAATATGAAATTTATAAAACAACAAAGAAATAATTTTAAAATGAAAAAGACGAATTTTTAATAAATAAAGATTTTTCACTAAAAAACAAAGTTGATCTACACGGAGAGAAATTTTAAGAGATGTATTTTTAAATCAAAAAGACATATTTTTTAAAAAATAGCAGAATTTTATGTTGAAAAAAGATTTAAGTTTACTTTTCACGATCAGAATATGAATTTTTAAATATGAAATAAGTTTCTACAAAAACAATTAAATTTTGTACCCAAAAAGACGAATTTTCAACCAAAGGGTATGAATTTTTAACAAAAGAGTTGAATTCTCTAACAAAGTAGTTGCATTTTTATCCAATAAAGATGAAATTTGTAGTAAAACAGATACATTTTTAATAAAAAACGACATTTTTTTTAAGTTGAAATTTCATCCAAAGAAGATTTCAGTTCATTTTTCAACAACAAAATATAAATTTCAAACAAAAAATAAATTTTCTACGAACTAGTTAAATTTTCAAAAAAAGTCGAATTTTCAACCAAAAAGTGTGACTTTTTAACAAATTAATTTAATAATTAACCGAAAAAATGCATATTTATCCAAGAAAGATCAAATTTCTCTTATAAAAGATCAATTTTTAATTAAAACAGCAACAACAAATTAAAAAAAAAAAAAAACAGTTTAATTTTCATCTAGGAAAGATTTTGGTTATCTTTTCGACAACAAAATATTAAATTTAAACCGAAATTAAATTTTCTACGAACTTGCTAAATTTTCATTAAAGCAGCAGAATTTTCCACCAAAAAATATGACTTTTTAACAAACTTCTTGAATTTTCCACTAAAAAGTTGCATCCTCATCTAAGAAAGATTTAATTTCTTATAGAGTAGATGAATTTTAAAATGAAAAAGATAAAATTTCAAAGAAGAGTTGAATTTTCAACCGAACAGTTGCATTTTTATTCAATAAAGATGAAATTTCTTATAAAGCAGATGAATCTTAAAGAAAAAACGTTTGAAAATAGTTAAATGTTCACCCAAAGAAGATTCCAGTTAATTTTCCAACATCAAGATAAGAATTTTAAAGAATAATTTAATTTTCTGCCAAATAGTCGACTTTTTAACCAAAAATATTAAGTTTTAACAAGATTGTTAAAAATTAAACCAAACAGGTGAACTTTTAAGTTAAATAGACAAATTTTCCATAAAAGAGTAGAATTTTCATCCAAAACAGTTTACATTGACTTTTCAACACCAAAATACAAATTTTAAGCAAAAAGTAAATTTTCTAGGAAATAGTAAAATCTTCAACAAAACAATTGCATTTTTATCTAAGAAAGATAATATATTTCTACTGAAAAAGATGTATATTTAAATCAAAAAGACAAATTTTGAGAAAAAATAGTTTTTATCCAAAAAAGATTTCAATTGACATATCAGCAACAAAATATGAATTTTCAACAAAGGTAAGAAAAGGGTGGAATTTTTAACCTAATAAGACACATTTTAAACAAAACAGTTAAATTTGCCAATAAAATGGATGTGTTTTTAAAAAAATCTTTAAATTTAAAAAGAAATGATAAAATTTGAGCTGTTACGTACTTTAAGTACGGTCCCTTACAAGATTGTATTCCAAGGTATTGTAAATTGCATTTTTAGCTAAAATTTTAGTTTGTTAACTGAAAAAAAAGGTGACACTCTATGATGACTGTAACAGTTTCAAACATCCTATTGAGGAAAAGTTTAATTTTTTAAATAATTTTATACCTGATAGATTTTTCTTATCTCCCCAGTGGTCACAAAATTTTAGAACGTAATTGGAACATCCTTAAAACGTTTCTTGGACGTACAAGTCAAAAGGCGTCATTTGAACGTTTAAAAAATTGTCCTAAGTCAGACCAAATAATATTCTAAAAACGTTTTACGTTCGAAATACGTCTTTAAAACGTCTCTGGAACATTGTATGTTTATGGAACGTTATATGGACTGACTTACATTTTTAAGCCGTTCTAAAGATGTTCTTTAACGCGTGTGCCCACTGGGTGGAGTATAAAATTTTTTCAAGACAAGATTGCGCCGTAGAAATAAAAATATTCTTACATCGTGACGCACTGTTCTGATCGTTTCAATTTCGTTCAATTTGACGAATCGATCAACTTAATAATATCGTCAGCAGGATTCTCGATTTAACAGATGGTCCCGTACAATACGAGCCTTTAACGCACATTTATTCTAATTGTAAGATTCGACTTCGATTCTTTATCTAACATTTACATGCATTAAAAAATATGCGACGGATCGAGATCTCGTTCAATTAATTGCAATTCGGGAATACAAACATACATATTTACAGGGTATCTTTCTGACATTTGAACTTGAATTTTACAAAAGAATCAAGGAAATAAGTAGTAAATCATTTAAATAGCTTTAAATACATTTTTTAATTTCTGAAATTGAGATGTGCTCTTTATTTCCTCGATTCCAAGGGGCCCGAAACAAATTATATTGGTTTACTAAAATATGTAGAATCTTTGTGAATTTCGACATCTTTAGAATTTATCACATCTTGTGGTTAATGTTGTAAAAATATTATCTTTTTTCTACAAAATGACTTTCAGATTATTTTTGGGTCACAATGTCCTTTCTAAACTAAACTTTACCGGACTAAAGTCAGATTCAAATCTATTCTATCAAAACTAGAACTGTAGAGTTAAACGACATTTATCTAGTTCACTAAACACGTTTGCAAATGCAATTCTTGGACAGGAAGCCTTTCTGGAAGAAACTTACTGTATCGGACGGCAATTATTTTGTTCACAATACTAATGCTTTTAGAAAAAAAAATAATGGTCTTCCGAACAGTCTCTTTCAATAAACCATTTTTATAAATGAGTATTAGAGTCTCAGAATTCTTCTTCTCAAAATGCCTTAGAAAAAAGGCCTTGCATTTTTAAATTCGCTGTAATCTATTATTGTCTCGTTTGTTTCGTGATATTCTCTAAAGAAATTATTATTTCTTTAAAGCATCGTTTTCAACGATGAATGTTTTATCCTCCCTTCTCAAAAAATTGGCACATTTGGCAAGTATTTGCAACTTCGTGCTATTGTCTCGAATTTCATGTTTTCGTTACCTTTTCCAGCAACTAGGAAGTGTGTGCTTTTTAAAATAGATATAATGTTGACTTAGAATTTGGCGTTCTGCCTTCTGAGATCGTTGGGAATGATCATGGTCAGAATTGTCCCTAGGGCGAGCGTTATACAGAGAGTAATATTTGACCAAAAATCGCCCCATTCAGTAATAAGAAATCCGGAAATTGAAGTGAAGGCAATTCCAAAGACCTGGGTCATTGCATTTAGCAAACCTGCTGATGTTCCTTCCGGTTCTGGATAGGTCAATTCTGCTGCGAATTCGAAACCCACTGGTAAATAACCCGTCATAAAGAATCTACAAATTGAAAAACAGAATAATAGTATACAAGTATTCGCAGCATAAAGTTGGTTTGTAGAGATGCTTTTTTTTGTTCGTTTTATTATTTAAAGTTTAGAAGCTCATCAGCGTAAAAGGAAAATAATAATATTCAATTTATAATATATAAAGAGCTTTAGGATCAATTTAATATCTTTGAAATTGTACAACGATATGAAATTAATAATTGGAAACTAACATTTAAACGAATCTGTATTATCATCAGAGATAGTTACAAACGATCAGTGTAGGTATCATTCCACAATGCGTGAAAATAGAAATCAACACTATCGATCAATTTAACTCTTCAAATAACAGAAGATACTTAAAGTCATTTCTGACTAGACGGAAAAAGAATTTAAACAATTTATAAATACAATTTTTTCTGAATAAGAGATAGACTGTCTTCGCTCGACTGGGAATCGAACCACAAAACTTCTCATTGCCGGTAGGGTGCTTTTTCAATTAAGCTGTTAGAGGAAACAAAAAACGAATCTTTTTTCAGAAAAACACGTTATCTCAATCTAGGCGTTACATTTAGGATAAAAGAGATGGAAACTAAGTTTAAAAAAATTGTAATTGCATTTTTTCTGAGAAAGACCTACTCTCTTCAGAAATAACAATATGTATTTTCTGTGATTTGCAGAGTTAACTTGATCGATAGCATTGATCTCCATTGTGTAGATTCTGGAATGATATTTACACTGAGTGATGGTAACTATCTCTGATGATAATGCAGATTCCTTTAAATGACTCATATCATAAATGTAAAACCTGGCTTGAAATAAAGTGTATTCCTGAAAAAAGATTCTTCTTTCGATTTTTTTTCATAGCTTCATTTGAAAAACATCTGACCGATAATCGGTAGTTCTGTGCTTTGATTCCCAGTGGACCGAAGAGAGTAGATCTTTTTCAGAAAAGATTTAATTGAAAACATTTTTTAATTTATTTTTCACCTAGTAAGAAAGGACGTTAAGTGTTTTCTGTAACTTGAGCAATTGAGTTTATCGATAGTGTTGATCTCTATTTTAACGTATCGTGGAATGATATCTACACTGATTGATTAAAACTATCTTTGATGATAATGCAGATCCCTTTAAATTACTCATTTCACAAATATAACAACTGGCTTGAGATAGCATGTATTTCTGAATAAACATTCTTGTTTCGATCTCTCTAATAGCTCAAATGAAATAGCACCCGACCGGGAATCTGTAGTTCTGTGGTTCGATTGATGGAACGAAGAGAGTATATGTTTTTTCACGAAAAAATTTAATTTAAAAACTAATATTTCCTAAATACATATATATTTAAAGTTTTACTTGGTATGTTTCTTTAATTTTCGTCTTCAGTTAATAATTTTTTCATTTTTTTTATAACATAAAATACTTGTAATAAAGAAAAAGTCTTTAAACTTTTTGAATTCTAATAATAGTTTAGTTTAAATCTATTAAAATTACAATTTCTTAATTCCAGGCAGAAGTCGAGTCTATGATATTATTAATTTATTATATAACAAAGTCAAAATTATAAACTTTACTAATAATAAAAAAATGTCAACCAACGAGACAGATTTTCCTTCTAAAATGATGAATGATCAAAACACAAAAATTTTTTTAACCAAATTGTATATAATTAACGTATACAAATAAAGTTAAACCTAAAAAGATTTTTATTTAAATAAAAAACAATTTAATTCTTCCAAAAAATATGACATTTTTACCAAAACAGGTGTATGTTTAAATTTAACAGACAAATTTTTGAAGAAATAATTGAATTTTTAAACAAAAGGGATGAATTTATAAAAAAGTTATTGAATTCGCAACCAAACAATGCAGTTTTTAACTAGAAATATAATCTTCAGCAGTCTGCCACTGAAAAAACAAAAAATTGAAAGATAGGAAAAATAAATTACTAACCAGGATATATTCCCAATTTCCCCTGACCATGAATATTCAAAGGCCATAATATTGATTTTGTAAAATTTTAAACACAGAATCTTTTATAAGCAGAATAAAATAATTTTAAATTAAAATTAAAATGTTCAAATTTACACACTGAGCTTCAAGCAATCATAGTTATAATCAATATGACAAGAAAAAAAAGAACATTTGAATGGGCACACTGCATACGGGCGTAAGTCCCAAAACACAAATCTAATTCAAACAAAACAAATCCAATCAAATTCAAATCTAAACAAAACTCTAATTTTTATGTATGAAAAGTTACGCAACTTTTTCATTTTTTAATTTAAAATAAAAACTAGAATGCACTTTTGAGCTGTTGGTTATCTCTATTGGATCGCAGAAAGAGCACCTTAAAAAATACAACCTTGCACGAGAAAGCGCTGGTTAAATATCGACAAGCACCCAAAACCTTCTATTTTTTTCCTCCGAGAATTCACAATTTTTAGGGGACAAAATTAAAAAACCAGAATCGACACGTAATCCGAAAATCAATGACGCTGCGATGACACCACACAATGAAGCATAGCACTTACGCCAGCAAGAATCGTGGCACTTACGCCAGTATACACTGACTTTTTTTCCTAAAGCTACTTTCGGGTCATACTGAACCAAAATCTTCTACAGGACACGAGTTAGGAGGAAACAAGTAGTTTAAGCCAATAAACCAATTTTCGAAAATTTGGCCCTTACGTACGTATGCAGTGTGGCCTTTCATTTGTTCTCCATTTGTATGCATTTAAAGCTTCAGAAACTTAAGAGACTGAAATCGTAGTTGATTCTCTTCCCGAGGTATACTATAGTGGAATTTTATGCTTTTTTCAATTTTGCCTGATTCCTTCTATTTTTAAAAACTTGAATCAAAAATACATATATATTAATATCAAACTTAACAGGAACTTAAACATCAACCATTGATATAAATATTAACATTTTCATCGAAAGAAATTTCTAGAGATTAATTCACAAAAGCGCGTGATAGTAGAGCAACAATTTTTAAGTGATTTAAACTTTAAAGTCTGAGTCTCTAAGATCTAAAAGCATAGAATTCGAGACCTGCAAGCAAAGGAGCGTGGCCTAATGCCTGAAGCTTCGAGACCTTTGCTTTAAAATCGAGGATTCCGAAATATCAGTTTTTGCGGCCATCTTTGTGAATACCTTGTAACTTTTGTATTATTGAGAAACATGTTAGCTATAATATGCAGACACAGATAGTTTACCAGAAGTACATCTCAGGAAGTTTGTAAACTTTTTCATATCTTTAAATGATGCTTGATAATTATTTAACCTTTCAGCAGGAAAGACTAATTTTTAGTTTTTCATTAAATTCAAAACGAACCTTTTCTTAGAACCAGAAGTTTTCAAATTTATTTCAATATCTCGAAGCTGACTACTAACACTGGCGACGGTTTGCGTATCCAATTTTTGTTTCAGAATAGAAGTCACAAATTGATTATGATGCTTCTCTGGAAGTTTTCTAGAATTTTCTTCACATTTTCCGAAGCTTTTATCGGATGTTGCTACAAGGATGTTTTATACCTTGTCCTGTGTATTGAACTAACTTTTTGCAAATTTGAATCGAATTTATTGAATCATCTTTGGTTTTTTTAGTACTTTAAATCTGCATGGTTAGATACATAAAGCAAGTATCAAGACTTTCTCGAAATTCAGGTGGCCTTTAAATCTTTCTGATAAAACTTTGTTTGCAGCAGTGGCAGTAATTACCGTTGGTTCTGTTTTGTTTTTTTCTACAAGAAAACAATGGTAACTTGGGCTCGAATATTTTAAAATCTTCATTTGAAAATATTCTCTTAGTGATCACATCCATGATCCACTTATCAACAAGATATGAAAATGTCTTATTTAAACGAACTGATAATTATTATATACAATGAAACAGTAATAAAATTAGTAAAGTTCTGTCTGCTTGAGGAGGGCATCAAAACGAAGTAAGCACACACGCAAATAATTTCACACAAGAAAAAATATTAATATCAGGCTTATTAATTAAAAACTTGAAATTTAATGAAAAAGAGATTCATGAGGAGAAACAAATTAAGAATCGTGAAACAGATGATAGTGCGACTAAATGAGTACATAATACTGCTTTTGTTTTGCTGAAACCACCTCTCCAAATGATCAATTTTCACATAATATGAAAAAAATTCCAAGAATAAATGTTTCTATTCGGATGATTTAGAAAAAAATGTGAGTTTAAGGTATCTCGGGATATGATTTCAGTCTCTTCAGTTTTTAAAGATTGAAATGCATCAACGTACTTTATTCTCATCATTTTCATCACACTTCTGGTTTCTTGACGCTCAGTGTTCATTATCCTTGATAGTTATTTAAAGTACCTACTATAGAAATTACATAAATTTTGCCAGTTTTTTTTAAACCCATATCTTTTCCCTGATTTCAAGGTTTACCCTTGCCTACCGCCAACCTATTTTAAATCAGAAGAGTTCCAATGCTTTAAATGCTTTGATTTTGTTTTTAAAAATATTGAGTATTTAAATTCAACATTTTTGTGTATAAATGTTATAATTTTTTAAATATTACATGGAAAAATTATTAGTAACCAGGAAATAACCGAAAACTTGTTTTTGCTTTAAAAGCCACCCTGAAATATTTATATTTAAAAATTTACTTTTAATACGAAACTTAGCGCGCGCATAAAGATTTCCAGTTAAGGAATAATTTCATTCCAAGTTACAAAAAAATAATTTGTATCTCACCCCAATAGTCCAGCAGTTAAATAGACGACATAAATTTTTCCACAGTCCAACGTGAAAGTGAAGATGATCATACCCACTAAAGAAAACAGGTAGACGCCAAGAGTCGTTTCCCTGTGAATGTTAATAGAATTAGCACATTTTATAAATAGTAAGGTCCAAGAAATGGAGGGAGCAAAACTATATTTAATTTAATACCCTTTCTGTTTCGCATTCCTATTTTACTTAAGAATTTAAAATAAAATAACAATTTTAATTATTTGAGAGAAATAATAAAAAAGTTCAAAAAATCTTTTCTTTCGTTTAATAGAAATTATTTCGCGAATAACTTACTTGAATTTGTGTGTCTTGTCCAAAACTACTCCACACATAACGGATCCTAACATCCCTGCACAGACTATCGTCAATCCAATTCTTCCTGCATGTATACTAGAGTGCTAAAATCATAATAATTTGCTATGATTTTTTTTATTATCGTACAAGAAAGAAATTTAAAAATTGGTTTAGCAGCAAAATAGTTTGGGCGATAAAATTGGTGAAGGAGTTAAATTTGTTTAATAATTAATCGCCAAGCACATTTTCCCCGCAGGTATACTAGGGTGGGCGACAACCCCAAATTTTAGAAATCATGTTTGGATCTCTGTAAAAATGTAGTATACTGAGACCCTAAGCAAGAATAAATTATTTGGTGTCAAAAGATCAGGGCCTTCTAGCACGCGTTATGAAAATGTGTTTGGAAAAATTATAATTTTCATAAATTTGATACTTCTGTGTTCTCTAGGTTTAGCATTAGTAGACCAATGACTTCAGAAAATATTTTTAGAATCTACAGAAGCATCAGGAGAATTATTTATGATATTTGAGGCTTTTCTACTCATACAAATACAGTAAAAAAATATTTGACATGCTTAAAAATTAATAAATGTAAGAACAGTACATTTTTGAAAAACTGATTGTTGTGTTTTTTCAAATTATTTATTTTCAAGCATTTCAAATTAAACGATTTTCCTGGAGTTTCTGTAGATGTTAAAATTGTTTGTTGAAAACAGGGGCCTAGTAAACCTAAATTATTTGTTAGAGAACGTTGATTAAAGAACTGTCAAGATTTTTGGAGACGATGAAGACCCCGAAGAACATAACAAAAATTGAAACACATAATAATATGAAAATGAACATTTTTCAAACATATTTTGATAACACGCATTTTGAAAGAGTTAATCAATCAACATTAAATAATTTATACCTTTTTAGTGTTCCAATATACAACTTTTCTAAACAGTTCCAAATTCGAATTCTAAATTGTGTTTTTCGACCCACCCTAATGTATACTAATGTAATAATGTATACAAATTCGTTTATCCACAGAAAAGTTTGGGCAATGAATTTGTGCAAAGAGGGAAATTTTCGTGTATAATAATAATTAGTCGCCAAACCAATTCTTCCAGAATGTATACTTGAGTGCTAAAATTGCATTAATTTTGTTATCGAATTTTGATTCTGATCTAAGAACTAAATGGTAATTTCTTTAAATGGTTTAATAAAACAAAATTTTGGGCGATGAATTTGGACAAGGAGTTAAATTTTATTTTATAATTAATAATTAATCCAATACTTTCTGCATTTATATTCAAGTGTTAAATTAAAATAAATTGTTTATGAATTTTGTATTGTCGTCCATAAATAAATGTTATTTTTCAAGATCGGTTTAGTAACCAAAAAGTTTGGGTAATGAATTTGGAAAGGAGCTAACTTTTCGTTTCTAATTAATTGTCAATCAATTTCTTTATGGACGTATACTAGAGTTCTACAATTATATTGAGTTTTTTGTAAATTATGTATGGACCTCTAAGAACTGAATAATATATATATTTTTAATTGGTTTAGCAAAAATATAGTTTGAGCGATGAAATTGGGCGAGAAGTTAAATTTTATTTCATAATTAATCGTCAATCCAATACTTTCTGCATCTATATTCGATTTTCAAAAGTACAATAAATTGTTTGTTTACGATCTAATTCTTCTTGTGTGTTTACTTAACTGCTAAAATTACATTAAATTATTTAAGAATTTTTTATTGTGGTGCAAGAACTAAATTATATTTCTCAAAATTCTTTAAATTACAATATAGTTTGGGCGATGAATTTGAGCAAAGAGATAAATTTCATTTATATTAAAAACTTGTATAATAAAAATTTTTTAAAGATACTTACTGGGTAATGATTGTCAAGAATTTGACTGAGGAGGGTGCTAATGGCATAAAAAATGCCAACGTTAATTGCATAGCTTAGCAAAAGTAGGAGATAACCAACATTAGTAGCGAGCCTCTTGACTGACTGCAAGAAGCTTTCGGTAACTTCCGCATCTCTTTGAACAGCCTGAGCTGGACTAGGAGGCAGAGGTGGTTCAGCCTTAAAAACTAAAATTTTACATTCATGAATATTTAAATTTTTAAGAGCAACATAATTAGGGATGTGCCGCTTGCCCCATATATGCGCCGCTTAGCACCAGTTTACGGTATTTATGGAAGAAATTATTAACTAAAAAAATCATTTTTCACTTACACAATAATATAAGGACTAAGATTGTCGTTGTGAATGCGGCCACTATGTAAAACATAAGTTGCAATCCTTCTCCAACAATTTCTGTATCCTTGCTTTCCGGGACTAACATCGGTGGAAATAAAAACCCGATTGCCACTCCTAACTGGGAAACGAAATATTTGTTTTAAGTAAAATTATACAAGATTAATGAAAATTATTATATTATTATATTAAAATTATTACATAAATATTGTTATATAAATATGAAATACGAAAACAATGTCGATTTTCCTTCTTTTAGTCAATTAAGTGTGATGTCAGATTTTCATGTTGTTTAATGGAAGAACGGATAAATCACTGAAATATTTCTATAAAATATTTTCCCAAAATGTCTAAAATATTAACGAAAACTTTAAAAAAATAAGTTTACAGTGCGTATTGCCATTATGTTTGCAATTATATTGGTATAAAACAGAAATACAATCATTCAGAGTATATCAAATTATTTAAAATAATTTGTTGAGCTCTGTGACCAATATTTTTTTGTTCCCACATCTAGCCTTCTATCACTATTATTCCATTTCGATAGTTTTTTTCAAAGGATCTAAAAATCTGATAGGCCGAATCAATTTATTTCTGAACTCTTGAAATAATATATATTAAAAAAAATTTTAACATCAAAGAAAATATTTAGGATAAAATAATTTCATACTAAATCAAACTTTGTTTTATTGTCGAAATCAACATAAAAATATACGATATCACGCATTTTATAAAAAATTCTATTCAGAATAGCTATGAATGCAAACCTTTAAAAATACCAAAAAATACATTAAAAATAAATTTTTTACTGTGAATCTAACCTCGCCGATTGTATAAAAATAAATATATAGAAATTTGTAAAGTCACAAATGAAAATTCTGGCCTTTCTGCCATATTTACATATTAAATAATAAAAATATTTTTTCAGTCACGCATTATTTTTTACTCGTAAATTTCTTGAAGCTATCTGTTTTAGGGCTTTAGGGTCAGAATTAATCAAATGGAATATTTGTAATTTTATGTGTTTAAAATTGTTTAAATTAAAAATCATGCATGCTGATTAGGAAGCGTCGAAAATAGCAATTCTTTTAAGATTTACATGAAATCATATGGAGAAGTCGCCTTTTGGGGTATGAAACACTCCACTATTTGGAAAAAAGTTTTGTCGACATCAGAATCAAGCGCAATAGCCATAGATTTTAAAAAACTCAGTTATCTCATTTTTCATTTAAATTTCAAGTCCGTGGTGAAATCTATTCCGGCGAAAAATTAAAAAGAAAACTAAAAAAAATCAATGCAATTTCGACTTTTACGTGTCACTTCAATATTCATTAAATTAATATTTTAGAAAATATAGTAGAATTTTGAAATATAGTTTTTCTTCAAATGGCTGCTATATTTTTTAGTATTTTTTGCCTAAGTATTATTAGAGAATTAAGGGATATTCGAAATTAGATCCAACTTAACATTTTTGTTAAAATTTGTATCCAAAACAGTTGCTCATACCAAAAATCATTGAACAGAAAAGGTGACATTTTTCAAGATCTTTAATTTTGTATACTGTTTGAAATTTCACTCAAAATTAATAAAAACATGTTTAAAAATGGCTATTTTCGACCCACCCTAATGCTAATAGCTGCATGAATATAGATTATGTGGCACATTTTTCAATATCATAAGTTTCTATTTGAAAAATAATCCCAGTTTTAAAAAAATGGGGAAAATTTAAATAATACTGAAACATAGTATTATATTACACTAATGGAAAAAATTAAAGAGTCAAAAAATTTTCAGAATTTGTATTGATTTTGCAGAATGCTGTATCTCAGTGAAAAATGGTCGTATCAAGGTCTTATAAAAGCATTATGCAGCATTTTGAAACATTTTAAAGCATTTTGAAGGAACATATAGCTCCGAAAATTCTTTTGCCAAAATATCTCAAAACTAGAAACCTAAATCTTCAAAATGCCTTTTTTTTAGAACCTTGAGACGACCATTTTTCACTGACATACAGCACACTGAAAAAACTCTAAAAATTCGGAAATTTTTGTTGACCCTTTTAATTTTTTCCATTAGTGTATAGGGGATTTTGAGGACAACAATGGGAAAATAGGGGAAGAGGGGATAATGATCCCTATGCTCCTTATTTTTCTGATCAAAATTCCTGGGTTGGAAAATTAAAGAGGGACAATTTAAAATCTCTATTTAGAGAGAAACACTATGTTAATTCAAATTGTTTCCGAGCTCTTCAGCAGCAATTTTGTGATATGTCCTCAGCTTGAGATAGATTTATAGTTCGGCCACTGAAGCTAATCGTCTATTAAAGCCAAGATCACATCCTCTTCTCAATTACGACTAGACCAAATCATTATTAACGAATACTACACTGTAAAGAGAGCTGTCGGAAATTTAAATCCATCGTAAAGGATAAATAAAGTTTAAATACTCAATTCGAAAAACAAATTAAAAAACGATTTAAAACATTTTTGTGATTATTTTTTGTTGATGCAAAAGTTTTTAGTAGACCGAAGTATAGACCAGACAGCGTTTAAGCTTGCAAGTTTCTATAAAATATTACAAATGAAAGCTCTACAATAAAAATCTTTCAATTTAAATACGCCTTGATTGTATTTCTTTTGTATTTCGATCACTAAGAATTGTTAATTGAATTCAAACTTGAAAAAGCCTCTTTTAATTGTCAAAGCCCTAGAACCTTCTTCTGGAAGTTTTTTAATTCTCAAGATTCAAATCTAAAAGCTCTTAAATTTTAAAGTATCTACTTTAAATTGATTTATATTACAATTTGGTTAAATATTGTATCTAACTGATACGATTTTAGCTTCTTTTAGAAAAATTAGTTCGTTTTCCAACGTTTTGCTGAATATTTTACAGAAATTCTTATATGGTTTAAAAACGTTGTACACTATTTATAGAAGTTTCTTTATTGCAGCGATAAGATTCCAGTAAATTCAATATGAGTGACATAATTTTTTTTTATTTACTTACAATTCTTCAAATTTAGCAGATCATTTTTCTTCTTAACTAAAAAATATGTCTCGCTGCACGTTAAATTATCCGCACCACAATTTTAATATTCTTTTAACGTTTAAAAAACACAAAAAAATGCATTTTTAAGGTATTTCTAGATGATCGTAGAATATCAAAGTCAATCAATCATCAAATATCAAAGTTATGTCAAGGTCAACTTTTATTTTTCAAATGGAAACCCCTATTTTTGACACCGCCAGTCGGAAGAACGCAAAATTTTACGTTTAGATATGCATCAAGGTCATGTGACCCGATGTCCTTCGAGGTCATTCCAGGGTCGTATAAACTCAAACAAGGTCTAGACGGCTGATCAGCGAAAATATGCGTTTTCGTGAGAAATATTTCAGACAAAAGTTTCAGACAAAAGTTTCAGGAAAAAGTTTCAGAAAAAAAAAAATAACAAATGTGAGATATTGGGTCACATGACCTTGATGCATAACTAAACGTAAAATTTGGCGTTCTTTCGATTGGCGGTATCAAAAATAGAGGTTTCCATTTGAAAAATAAAAGTTGACCTTGAAATAACCGTGAAGGTCAACGCCAAGGTTAGCTTGAAGGTCACCGTTCAGATCCTCGCCCGAAACTCTGAAACTTTTGTCTCAAACATTTCTCACGAATACGCATATTTTCGCTGATAGGGTGGGGGGAGGGGGGTACGATACTTTTTGGTGACCCTGTACATTGTAACATTTCTGTGCTTAATAAAACTGAAAAATTAAAAATCTATAATTTAACATTTTAATTTATTAAGGCATACAACAGTATTTCACTATATACACATTAGCTATTTCATGTGTGAATTAACATTTTCTTCTTTAGTTAAAAATTCATCTATTTGGTTGGAAATTACTGTTATTTATTAAAAATGTTGCCTTACTGGTGGAATATAAATCTTTCTGATGACTAATTCATATTTTTTGCTGAAAATTAATTTTTTGGTTTTTATTAAAAATTAATTTTATTAGTAGGGAATTAATCTCCTTGGTTCAAAATTCATTTCTGCGATTGAAAATTAGTTTTTTAACTAAAAATTCAACTATTCTATTTATTCTCAAAAATTTATCCTTTTTGAGCGAAATTTAATCTTCTTGGTTGAAAATTCATCCATTTAGTTGAAAGTCTGAATATTTTGTTGAAACTATTTAAAATATTTATTTATAAGTTTTCTCTTTGTAGAAAATTAATATTTTAATCTGAAAATTTAACTATTAGGTTCAAAATTCATTTGATCTCTTTGGCAATTCATTCTTTTAGTTCAAACTTAATTACTTTGCTTAAAAATTTAACTATTTGGTTAAAATTCGTTTTTTTGTTGTCGAAAATGAATCTTTTAAGTAAAAATGTAACTATTCCACCTTTGGTTTAACATTTATCTATAGTTAAAAATGCAACTATATGGTTGAAAATCAATTTCTTTCGTGGAAATTTCGACAATTAATTATTTTAGTTAAAAATTAATTCTTTTCTTTCAAATTTAACTATTTTGCTGAAATTTCGTTCTTTTTGCGTGGAAAAATTTTTTTTTCTGAAAATATAACTATGTAATGTTTTGTTTTACATTGATCTTTTTCACTTCAAAATTCCTGTATTTTGTTAAAACTTTTTCTTTCGTAATAGAGAATTAATCTTATATACACATTTTGATTAATATATATATATGTTTAGCTTTGGTTAAATAATAAAATTTCACATTAGTAAATCTGATATTTTCTTCAGTTTTATTACGCTTCAAGTTTTCTTCGAGTTTGCTTCGAGTTTTTCAAATTACTCAATTGATATTGAGGAAAAGCGACAACATTCCTTTCGAGATTTTTGCAAGACACCTATTTTTTACAGTATTACCTATATATTTTAAAAATTTGAATAGAATCAAAAATCCGCACTTGAAAATCTTCACCTTGAAAAACATTAAATACTTTCAGTTTAGACTTTTTAAGTTTTGAATCTAAAAGAACTCAAATTTGGATACATGATCCTCTCTGAATAAAATGCCCAGCCTAAAAATATTAAATTGTAGAATTTTCGAATTGACAAGCATCAAAGTAATTAAATTCAAATTAAACACGTCCTTGTGTAAATTTAATATAACATAAAAAATGTGTAAATCTTTTTATTTGACCTATTTTAATTTTTCATTGACAGTTATATCAATTCGACAAAACTCAATAATTCAACTGTTTTTTTGATCCATTTTCTAAACGGAAAACCAATTAATATCAAAACAACAAAATACTGAGTGGACATCTGCGAAGCTGCCACACAGATCCATTTTCGGCGAAAACTTACAAATATCTCGAATTACCAGAATCTTTTCTAATCGCCAAGAAAATGTACTTGGTGCAGAAAAACAGATTTTTTCACTTTAAGAATATTCTATTGAGACCAATTTTTTCTTCATTCTATGCTAATTTTTTTTTACATAGAAACTACGACTGTAACTCTGGAATTGCATATCGACAGACCTTATCTTTTTGATAAAAGCATCAACAAGTTTTGTTGCCGTCAAATGACTAATTTTCATACATAATTCAAAGTACCAAATGTTGAG
The DNA here is from genome assembly GCF_010883055.1 of Belonocnema kinseyi. Lineage (NCBI taxonomy): Eukaryota > Metazoa > Arthropoda > Insecta > Hymenoptera > Cynipidae > Belonocnema > Belonocnema kinseyi. The sequence goes on from NC_046665.1 coordinate 58,914,106, forward strand.
CAAGAAATGAAGTTTGTACGATTATTCATTAAAATGAAAATATTGAATAATTATTTAAGTAACGACTAAAACAAAACATTTTTATTGCCAGTATTTTTAAGATAGCGGGGTTCAATGTTCTTTTCAAACTGAATAATTTATAAAAAATTGTATACATCCATCAATTGTTCACAATTCGCTTAAATAAATTATTATAAAATCGCTAACTGATGTTTTCGTATTTAGATATGAATCTGAAATCTCAAGAAATTTATGAGATTGAACTTTGGAGGGCTAAACGTTTTTTTATCATTATGAAGCTATAAATATCAACGTGTGAATACAGTGATTATAAACGAAATACAAATTTAAAGCATTTTTACGGCCAAAGCTGGGATTTAAATTTTCATTCAACAAAAGTTTGAACGTTTTTTCAAAATGCTATATTGACGAATCAATTTAATTTATTTAAATCCCCTCTCTGAAAGTTTAAAAATGTCTGTTTCTCATAAAAAATCAGTCCAAAATGGAAAGTTTCTTACATTTATTTTTTCATAAAAATTATGCTTTCTGGGATTGTTTTAAAAATACTAATGTATTACTGTGCTATTACTGAAATTTCCGTAATACTTATCCATTTTCAGCTCGGCCAGTACTAGTAATACGAAAAATTCCGTAACACTATAGCTCTAGCACTATACTTAACTGGTTAGTCTAATACAAAATTCTGTAATACTATACAGTGAACATTTATTAATTAAAAAAAAAGTTAATTCAATAAAACATTAAACTTTCGAAAGCTTTAGAGAAAATTTTCATTTTAATCCAATTACAAAATTAGACTAGAACCAATGGAAACAAAATTCCCACCTCGAAAGCATTTAATTTTTGAATAATAATATAATACTTTATTTAATTTATTCTCAAAACCCTAATTTAAATATACTTCAATTTTGCAAAGAAATTTGGAATTGTTTAATTTCAAACCCTCCACGTTTGAATTCATTAATTCTGAAAGTTTTCATTCAGAAAAACATTTTTTTAAGTTTGTAGAATAATTCAACTTTAAGGTTTCTGAATATTTAAAATCCTTTAATTTGGAATGGAAAATGACATACTTTTTCTTATTTAAATTAAAAATTATAGTTTTGAATGCGCAATACGAAAACAGCTTAATTTTCGAGACCTTGAAACCAATTTTTTTTGCTTTAAAAGCTTAAATTCAGAATGTTGTAGTTCCAATTAAAAATATTTAAAATATCAATACAATTTTACTGTTAAATCTGTAAACAATGCAAAACTTCATATTGAAAGTATTGATAGTCAGTTAAAAATTCAATAATTTTAGGTTTAAATATTCTAAACGGTCTTAATTTTAGCAATGAAAAATTGAGAAATTAATTTCTGAAACCCAAGCGTTAAAAGGAGAAGATTTTAAAACTAGACGTCGCAAAATAAATGATTTTTTATCAATTTTTTATAGAAGCCTTTTTAAAATTTGAAACTCAACTTAAAAAAGAAACAATTTTGAATTAAAATGCTTAAAAATGTGTCATTGTAAACATGATAATTATATATAGCAATCTTTTTTTCATTATTTAATTTTTAATCTTTAAAATTCAACGCAATATAATTAAAATATCCAATGTTTAGTTGCAAAAATTAATCATTTAACATTAAAAATTTCTTTATTAGAAACTGAAAATTGTGCAACTATCACGTATTTTAATTTTTAGATTCCACGATTTCGAATAATGTAAGAACACGTACATTTTTTCCATTTATAATTAAAATCAAGCAATTTAGGATATCTACATCTAAGAAATATTATATTTAAAACTAACTAAAAATCTTGTTTTCCATGTCAAAAATAAATTACCTGAAAGAGTACCTCAGTAGTAGAATAATTTCCTTGATTTGAATGGTTACATTTCACTACTCAATGTATAAGTTTTGCCTTTCATTAGTTTAAATGTTTGGAATTAAAACTTATTCTTTAGTATTTTATCAAAGAATAATTCAATTTTAAAGTTTATAATTGAAAAAAACGTTCATTTTGAACGGTGAAAATCACGGTGAATTTGTTTTTTTAATCTTAGAAACATTTGTGTAGTGAAAATTATTTAAATTTAAAAATTTTAAATTATTATTTTTGTATGCTTATAATTAGAAATAATACAAATGCGATTGCTTCTAATTTAAAACGATTTAATTTTGAAAATTCTATTCTGAAAATATTGAATTTTCAAGGTTTGGAAAATTGTCCTATTTTCGAAATTTTATTTTAAAATTATTCTATTTCGAGATTCTTGAATTCAAAATACAATTTTTCGTGTTGAGCGCTTTTAATGCGAAATTATACAATTTCAATTCTTTTCAAATTAAATTGTTAATTTTTTACCAATTTTCATCTTTTAGAGTTTCCGATTAAAAAATCAACTTCTGACGCTTTTAATTTGAAATTATTCATTTTTTAACGCTTTTGCTGAGAAATTATACAAGTTCAATTCATTTTCATTTCATTTAAAATAATTGTCCTCAATTGTCCACGCATCGTATGTTGTCCACGTATCTTCGTAAAAATATTGATTGCACAGCAAAGTTTTTGACAAAAGTCGAACTACTCCCTGGAAAGCATTTTTTTATAAGGCAACATTTTTTGATAAGTTATCAATTTTAAGAAAACATCGATTAGTGAGAATAGAAAGCTGTGCTTGGTTTTATATTTAATATTTTCTTTGTATATTTACCAAGTTAATGCTCATTTTTGAATGAACATACTTTTACCTACTATACCTTTAGCGATTTTAAACGAATCTCTTGGAAATTTGTACATGAATAATATGAAGCTTCATTAAAAAATTAGCATCAGCTAGTATTAGATCAAATGATAGCTCTTTATGCTATAAACAATAATGAACACAGTATCCCAGTATCGTTTTCAGTTCCAAATATTCACAGGGACTTGCAATAAATTTGAATAATTTTCATGAGCATGGAATAATTATTACAAATATCTTTCTTTGTTTTGCTCAATTGTAATGGATCCTTATTCCTGTTGTAAAGGATGGTTTTTCGGAATCGGCATGGGCTCTCCATAAACCAGCCTTGCAAATGACCGGAAAATTCCCCGGTTTTCGAGTAATTTCTATACTGTCAGGAACTTTTCGAGGAATCGAAAAATGCCTGAAATGCCATAAACCATCCAAATTTTGTTCTACCCTAAAGACATAAATGGAGCACAGTTTTACCACGAGTCTCTGCGATTATGAGAAACTAAAAACCAGAATTTATTCATAATTGTTTATAGAACCGAGAGTTATTATTTGATACAAAATTATCTGGTGCTAATTTTTTAACGAAACTTTACATTATTCTTGTACAAATTTTTCTAAAATTCTTCATAAAGTTAAAGAAGACCCGAAAATTATTTCCAAGTCAATGTTTTCAATTTTCCCGGTCGAATAAAAGTAACAAATTCAGATTTGCCGCTAAATACAAACATTTATTTGAATTCATGACATTCATCCTAAACATCCTTTAACACAACAGATCAAATAATTGCAAAATTAATTAATTTTGAAACAAATACATGATTTTCCACTAAAAATATCAATTTTCAACCCAAAAAATGAAAAGTTAAACATTAAGTTGAAAAAATTAACTTAAAAAAAAAACAGATTTTCAAGAAAATAGTTCCATTTGCAACCTGACTGATGCATTTTCAACTAAAATGATGAATCTTCAAGTGTAATACAGTGATAACTCTCCATAGCGCCGATTTTGGGGCTGATGGTGGATGAGAACTAACTCATTATAGCCCGCTCCGCTTTTGTTTGTTTATGTCTGAATGCTCGCCTGAGTGACAACCGCAGACCCCGCACGCCCCACGCAGCTTCTGTTACACCTAACTACGGCGTGGCGTCAATTCGCGAAAGGGCTATAGAAGTGAGGCTTATTGAAGGGTTTCACTGTACTTGAATTATAAACCAAAACATAAGTTTCCAACTAAAACAATTATTATTCAACTAAAATAGTTTAAATTTCAATAGCAAGTATAATTTTTACTAAACAAGATGAATTGTGAATCAAAACATAAGAAAGAAATTTTCAACAAAAGAGTTACAGTTTCGGGAAAAAATCCTTTTCATCTAAAGGAAGAACAAGTTTTAAATCAAGTAGCTCATATTTCAACCGAAGAAATGAATATCTTATTAAAAATACCAATCTTTAAACAACCAAAATTAGTTTTCAACGAAAGAGATTAACGTTCAAACAAGTAATTTTATCTTTAACCTAAATGATGAATGTTCAACTAAAATGATAAATAATCAACTGGAATACTTGAAAATTTAATGGAAAAGAATAATTTTTAAATAAGAAGATTGATTTGCAAAGAAAGAGATAATTTTTTATCACAAAAGATCGATTTTTAACAAAAGATGTCTATTTTTCATGAAATAGTTGAATTATTAATTAAAAACACAATTTTTGATTTAAATTTTAAACAAGAGGAAATCAATTTGAAAAAATGGAATAGTTAAATTTTATACCAAAAATATGAATTTGTCACATAGTACATGCATTTTTATACAAATGGTTTGATTTACACATAAAAAATATCAATTTTCGACCAAATAGTTGAGTTTTCATCCAAAAAAAGATAAATTATCGATACAAAATATAATGCTTAAATCAATGTCAATAAATCTCACAGTCATTTCCCAATCTTTTCCGGTTTCTCGTCTAAGTCGCCACCCTGAGCTTTCTATTCTGGCTTCGAATGCTTTATTTCTTTAATCGAATGCTTTCTCGAAATTATTGACGTTTATAAAAAAACTTTTATCCTAGAGAAAAATTCTTCTTAGAGAGTAGTACAACTTTTCTGAAAACTTTTTTCTGTGGAATCAATATTTTAACCAAATGAAACACATTTCTATTTTTCCTGAGTTTTCATTTTTTCAGGACATGTGACACAGCTATATACCTATATTACCGACCACACTTTTTCAGTTCACTGAATGTTTTTTTGAACCTAAGAACTTTTTTTGTGAATAAAATATCGAGCTGATACTTTGGGAAATGTATTAGAGTACAATAAAGTACGTTTAGGTACTGCATTTTGGTAGGAACTTCACTGAAAATTATTTCATCTTTTTTCTGAACCTCAACATTTTTTGAACGTTCGAACTTTTTTTATATATAAAATATCGGTCTCAAACTTGAAGAAATGCAAGAGTCGAAAGAAAACTACGTTTAAGTACAAAGCTTAATAATAAAAGATGTAAAAAAATATATTTTAAGAATCAATTCCAACCGCATCAGCCGGTAACGTTGTACACGACAATATGAAACCTGGCGGCCACTAGACGAGGCTCTAGAGATTTCATATTTTCGTGTACAACGTTTCCGGCTGATGCCGTTGGAATTGATTGCTGAAATATTTTTTTTACACCTATTATTATTAAGCTTTGTACTTAAGCGTATATTTCTTTCGGCTCTTGCATTTCTCAAAGTTTGAGACCGATATTTTATGTATAAAAAAAGTTCGAACGTTCAAAAAATGTTGAGGTTCAGAAAAAAGATGAAATAATTTTCAGTGAAGTTCCTACCAAAACGCAGTACCTAAATGTACTTTATTGTGCTCTAATACATCTTCCAAAGTTTCAGCTCGATATTTTATTTACAAAAAAGTTCTTAGGTTCAAAAAAACATTCAGTGGACTGAAAAAGTGAGGTCGGTAATATAGGTATTTAGCTGTGTCACATGCCCTTAAGCACAGTTTTATTGTTTTCAAGGAATCTGTATTATCATCAGAGAATAACAGAAATTCTTAACATCTTTTTCCGACTAGATGGAGCTATGAATTAAAATTTTTCCTTCACACGAAGCGCCACATCGAGTTGAAAATTTGGGATAATAAATAAGAAGCACTAAGAAAGGTTGGTCTGGTCCTAAACTTTAATAATTATTAAAAAAGCAACAAAAATTATGTACAACAAAAAACTTTTTTCATAATTATACAAATTTAGGACCAGACCCACCATTCTTAGTGCTTCTTGTTTAGTATCCCAAATTTTCAACTCGATGTGGCGTTTCATGTGCATATAAGTTGGGAAATAAAAAAGTGGCGATAGGGTAGGAATCTGCTCACTTGACCTACTCATTACATGGTCTTAAAGTAATATTTTTTCTGGAAAAAGAACTACTCCTTTTACTCCGCTGGGAATCGAACCACAGAACTTTTGATTGCGATTCGGGTGCTTTCCATTAAGAGGGGAGATACCTTTAGAATATCCGAAAAATCGATTATTTTTTCTTTCATATTTTGAATGTATAATATGCTAGAAATATACTGTAAAAAGGAAAAAGGAAAATTTTAAATATTTATGGAGATATTGTCAAAAATGTCAGAGTCCCCACACCGTCACTAATTAATAAGGTATTCGGAGCGCTTGGGTCGGAGCAATGTTTCTTTCACAATAGGTTTGTATATATATCTTTTCAAAGACTGCTCGTGCTGTAACTTAAAAAGTTATTGGCCGATTAGGCTGAATTTTGCAGAAGTTTCTCTTTATGGTACTATCGGATTATTAAATAATTTTCTTGGGGTCAAAACTGTTGAAAAAAATGGTCGAAAATTTGAACCTTCGATTAAACAGCCGACATCAATTTTAATTATCAACTTTTTAAAATTATTTTATAGGTTCACCCTTCCCTTTAACACATAAGTTATCGAACAAAAAACCTTTTTTATATCAGGCAAATGGAAAAATTTTGACAGCTGCAGCAGTTTTCGATGCCTCGGAGCAGATGCTTGAAGAAGTATTCTGCAGGATCGCCATTTTGTAAAAAAAAAATTAAACAATCACATGTTTTTTACACTTTAACAATGTAAGGAAAAGATGTTAAAATTAATAAATGATCTAGTTATTTTATCAACTTTAAAAAAAGTCATTAAAATTGATTGATTTTACCCTTTCTAAAGGTATCTCCCCCCTTAAGTTACTAGAGAGATAGAAAGAAGAATTCTTTTTCAGAAATAAACGCAATATTTTTCAAGCTGTTACAAGTCAAATTTATCAACAAATCTGTATAAAAATAAGAAATTAAAAGACATTCTTAACATATTTTTGAGACTAGATTGAGCTATAAATTAAAAAAAACATCATCTAGTATGAAAAAGACGTTAAGAATTTCGGTTATTCTCGTATGATAATACAGATAACTTCAAAAATTTGACGCGTAACACCTGGAAAAATAACTGCGTGTATTTCTGAAAAAGGATTCTTCTCTAGATCTCTATAGTAGCTTAACGGAAAGCAACCGAACTGCAATCAGAAGTTCTGAGGTTCGGTTCCCAGCGGAGAAAAAGGCGATCTTTTTTCAGAAAAAATGTAACTGTAAAATTTTATAATTTATAGCTTCATCTAGTCTGAAAAAAATTTCCAGAATTTTTGATATTATATACAGACAATATAGATTCGTTTAAAAATTTGAATACATGACAACTGGCAAAATAATGCGTGTATTTCTGAAAAAGGATTCTTCTTTCGATATCTCTAGCAGCTTAACGGAAAGCACCCGGGCGGCAATCGGAAGTTCTGTTGTTCAACTCTCAGCGGAGCGAAGGGAGATCTTTTTTCAGAAAAAATTTAACTTTAAAACAGTTTTTTTTTCCTGATTTTTTTTAAATTATTGTTTATCTTTTATATTAAACATTGATCCTGGACCACAATTGCACTAGAATCTCATATATTTTGTTGAAAATTTAGTATCTGCTACACGAAAAATTCTCTCAATGATACGTTGATCCTAAAACTAAACCATTGAAAAAATGGGTCTCATTGACCTCATTGTCAGTACAGTATATTTGATTCTCTCATTATTTCTTGACATGTCTTGTTATTGACCATATAGTAATTTTCAGTATTATTCGAATGCCGAATGAGAAATAACCATTTAAGTAGGATGTGACTGCGTTAGCAATTTGAATACTTAGCATAATGAATATTGATAGATAAAAGGTAAATAAGATGTCACATGTGAGGAATGGCTTGACGTGTGTGGCACATGATCAGCAAAGTTATATCTCACGATAGTATTATTTCACAGCTTGCTTCCTCTCCTTTTGCTCTATAGCCATCACTTGTAAATCACCCGTTGTCAGAACATTTGTACTTTAATTTTCAATCGCTTTATCTCCATGTCTCAATATCTTAACACTGCGTTGTGTGAATAGTCTGAATATTTCCTTCAATTGAAAATTAAAAATGCAAACAATTTGTAGATGGAAGCTTCTAATGTGTCCCCTAAGGGTTTACATTTTTCTTACACCTTCTCTATTCCTTTACACACCCTCCACACACTTACTTGGTGGTGGAAGGGGGACCTACAGTTTAAGGTGGGTTCCGAACCACCAAGAGCAACAGCCTTAAGTACTTAGAGAAAACCTTTTTCTCTAGAGGTACCGGGTCCCACGACTTCTCCGGAGATGAACAACTCCCTTGCTAGGCTAGTGTTCACCGCATGGGCCACCGAGACTCTTCCAGAGTGCGAAGCGGGAATCGAACCCGCAAGCCGAAAGAGTGAGTCCAAAGCCTACGCTTTAGCCCCCACGACCATCGTCCCACTCAAATGCAAACAATTTAAGAATGATTATTGAAGAAATGTTGTAACATGGAGGTAACTAGTATAGGCACAAATATCAGGATATCTAAATGGTGGTTCGATTTTAATTAAACTTTGTAAAATTGGAGTGTTATATAAAAGGCATTTTCTATTGGGCATTTAGTGTGCAAAGGATTTTTGAAAAAGTTCAAAATGACGGGAGTAATTATTTAATTAACACTATGAGAAATTTTGAGATTAAATTTTTTTGAATTATTGATAATTTTGAAACTGTGGGACAAATTTGAATGAGATACAGATAAATTCTTAAATAAGTTTGATGTTTTTTTTTTAGAAATGGTCGTAAGTCTTTCAAGTATAACGAGTATCTGCAGATATTTTACTCTAACTGAAGCAAAATATGTTTTTTTTTCATAACATAATTTAATGTGATAACTAACAAGAATAATTTCTAGCGGATATATTTTGATCATTTTCTCATTAATAGGCCTAATTTTTTTCGAAATCAACTAGAAATGTCTTGCCAAAAATGTCTTGCTGTCACATTTTTCGAATTGAAAAAAACTGTTAACTATTTACATATTTTTTAAACAAATAAGCATTTTGAACATTTTTTTATGAATATGTAGTCCTTATTTTCTTGCAGAATCAACTATGCAATTAACTATTTTTGGGCATTTAATAAATATGACAAACAATTTTTTTCAAGAAATTTCTAGTGGATTCCACATAAAAATTAATCATGTTCATGAAAAAATAGTCGAAAAGTGTATTTCTTCACACAAAAAATCTCAAAATATATTGAATTTTCAAATAAAATAACTGTCAGCAAGCAGTTACACTTATAACCAAATAGTTGAAATTTCAACCTACAAAGATGAATTTGAAATCAAATGGTCAAATCTTCAATTAGAAAAGATTAAACTTTAACAAAAACAGTTAAATTTTCAACCAAGTATTTGGATTGCGGTTTCAAAAAGCTTAATCTTTTTAAACAAAGTTGAAATTACAATCTGAAAAGTTGAATTTCAAGCAAAAAAGTCTTTTTCATTCAAAAAAGGTCAATTTTCACCCAAAATAAATGATTTCCTACAAAAAAAGATGAAATTTCAACAAGACAATTTAATTTACGACATATGTATAAAACTTCTTATAAAAATATATGAACTTTTTACAAATTAATCGGGTAAATTTTCAATGAAATACATGCATGTTTACCGAACAGTTGATTTTTCAACTAAAAAAGATAAATTTCCAACCAAAAGTGGCGTAACTAAATTTTCAATTAAAAAAACAAATTGTAACAAAAAAATGAATTTTCAGCAAGCTTAATTCTATTTAAAAAATACGAATTTTTAACAAAATAGTTCGATCTTTAACAAAGAAAGATAAATTTTTAAGAAAGAAGATTAAATTTTAACCCAAAAAGACGAATTTTCAACTAAATTAATTAATTTTTAATCAAAAACTTAAACTTTAAATTTAAAGTGAATAACATTAAAAAAAAAGAATAGTTAAATTTTCAACAAAAAAATTAATTTAAAAAAAAACTTTCAACGAAAAACCAGAATTTTCAACTGAAAGTTAAATATTCAACTCCAAAATATAAATTTTCAACAAAAAAGTTATTTTGAATTAATACAGCTGAATTTTCTAACAAACTGTCTAAACGAAACAAAGAATTATTGTTTTTTCAATCAAAAAGGATTTTAATTTGGAATTAAAAACAGTTGAATTTAAAAAAATAGACAAATATGTAATAAAATAGTTACATCTTTATCCAAAGAAGATTGATTTTTAACCAAACAGTTGCATTTTAACAAAAAAATATGAAATTTCTACCAACATTTTTAGTTGAATTTTCACCTCAAAAAGAAAAATTTTAAACAAAACAGTTAAATTTTCAGCCAATTAAATTACAACAAAATAGATAAAATTTTAAGAAAAGAATGATATTTGTAAACAAACAGTATTTTTTTTAACCAAACAAGATGAACTCTTCAGCAAAAAGAATTAACTTCCACTCCGTCCATCCATCTGTTGTACTTTTTCGAAAGAAGGCAAGATGAGGGGAATTGAGTATTGGAGAAGAAGGGTAGGGGGGATGAGGAAGGAGAAGAAGTGAGGGTAATTAGGGGATAGGAAGTAGTGAAAATTAAGGAGGGAAACACGAGAAGTGCGTGTAAGTGAGGGGAAATAAGATAAAGAAAATAAGGTGGAAAGAGGCGAGGGGTAGGGGCAACGAGGGGAAATGAAGGGACGGGAAGAAGTGAAAATTAAGGAAGGGAATACGAGAAGTGAGTTTAAATGAAAGGAAGTAGAAAAATTCTTGAAAATGAGGGTATGTAGGCGAAGGGGAGTATTCGCTTAGACAGCGAGAAGAGGGGGAAATATACAGGGAAAAAGTTAAGAAAGGGATGATGAAAGGTCCACTTGACAGAAGATTTCAGTAAATTTTACAAAAAATATCTGAGTATCTATAAAATTACTGAAAATTCGATTTTTTTGTAATTTTAGAGTTTTAGATTTTAGATTTAGAGAGCTTACAAATCTATAAACGCTGCAGAAAATTAGTAATCTTTTAAGAAAAGTATGTTTTCCTGCGTATTTCATTTTAAAAGCTTCCTTTCAATTCTCTAATATTTTTTTTAATACTTTGAAATATTAACAAATTATAAGATATTATTTGTACTTGTGACCACTTTGATTGATTGCCTACTTTCAAATGAAAATGAGCAAAATTATAGTTGGGAAACCATGCAGAGTTAGGCACCCACGATTAACTGCAGGGAGATGGGGTCCGACCCTCGATAAAATACCGACTCTCCAATACCTCGGTTTATATGATGGACAATAACGAGAAGTGATTCAATTCACTTGACCAAGGTGCATGCTATATGATTACTTCGTTGATGGTGAATACTCATCCCAATCAAGAATTCACTTAACTCCTCTCGAACAAGAATATTCGCTTTTGACAGAATGTAAATTAATCAAATTATAAAAATCCTGAATCTTTTTTCCAATTTTCTTTTAATTTTCTCAAAACTTAAAACCTTCGAAATTTAAATGAATTACAAGCTTTTGCAATTATAGAAAAACTTATCCTATTTTGTAAAAATACCGTCAACTAAAAAAAATCGAAAAATTAATATTTTATATCAATAACATCGTGAAAGGAAGATACAGCTGATTAGGCAAACCAGTTTTGACCAGTCTTAATATTTTAAATAATAATTATTAAATAATTATATCAAGAACACCGTTAACTCAAACATTATCGAGAATTATTTCGCTTTTAAATTAAAAAATGTTAATCCTTTTCATATTACTTTAAAATTATTTTACATTCTCTATATTATTCGATGACTTTTCAACGCTGAAATAATTTAGAAAAGCACCGTAACGAATTACCAGCGTTCTTCTGTACTATTTTTGAGTCAGAAAAAAATGTATTTCGAGAATTTCCTTAACCGGATTTATAAACATTAATTTAAAAATAATGATTAAAGCTGTTTACTTCATAGTAAATAGAGTATTTTGGGGGATCCCGGAAAAAAGCAGGTATTTTGAAAAAGTTTTTGTCCCTAATGCCAAAGAAATGCGACGAATTCTGGAAAAATGTCATGGTCAATAATAAAGAAAGAGTTTTTTCAAACGTTTGATTACATTGAAATAAAATTTTAACATTCTAAAAATCGTAAATTTAGGCACAGAAAATTTTTGAAAATTTGAATTTTGTAGTTTTTGAAAAAGTCTTCCTCAGACTTTTAAAAATTTTGTCCAATGTACTCTTACCATTAGAAAACCCTGAAATACCGGAAAAAAATTCTTTAGCCACTTTTGTTACATTTTTTATTATTTTTTGAAAGCAGGGGTCCATTAAACATTAAAAATCGTCTGAAGAATGTTAATCAAAAAGCTGAAAAAATAGTGAGATGCTTAAGACCGCTAAGACATAAAAACTTTTTAAAAAATACATATCAAAATATCCATACAATTAAAATAATAATAGAAAATCTTTGATTTAAAAAAGGTTTTTTATCAATCAGCACCACATTGATTATACTTTTCCAGGTTAAGAGTATAAGATTACTGAATTCAAAAATTCTTTTTTCATATTAAATAATTTTTAAAATAAATTGATTTATTTCAAATTACTTCATATTTATTTCCAATTATTTTAATTACTCATTTAGATTTTCTATATATTTTAATAACCTGATGTATTCTCAATTATATTTGTTTTAAAATAATTAATAAATGATCAAGATTTTCCAGATAATTGTATATGATCTTTGTGTTCTTTTATCCGCAAAGCATTATTATGAAAAAATATAAATTTTAGAATTTAAAAGAAATAATAGTTTCAGTGAAAATGGAGGGAATTTATAAGAATTCAAGGAGATGCAAAAAAATTTGATAAAATGCCTAAAAATTTTAGGCGAATTTAAAATAATTTAGAGCGAACTGAAAATATATAAAATTCTTTTAATTCATTTAATTTAGTAGAATTGACTGAATTAAACAAATTTAAGGGTTTAGGATAAATTAATCAGTATTAGGATTTAATTCAATTGAAAAAAATTCTATTGACTACAGTAAAGTTACATTTAATTTAAAAGAACCTAAATAAATTCATAAGAATTTGATGAAATTCATATGAAATGAGGCTAAATCAAAAATAATTCAAATTAATGGAACAAAATGGTTAAAATCCACACATAAATACGTTGAATTCAGATAAATGGGAGTGAATTAAATGATTGAATATATAAAAATTTGATAAAATCTATATAAAAATTCAAGGTGCATTTAAAAGTCTTGTCGATGAATATAAAAATATATAAAATTAGGAGAAAACCAATTGAATTAAGTGGATTTCAAGGAAATTTTAAAGAATGCAGTGCGACTTCAAATAATTCAATAACTTGATCTTAAAAAATTGACTACAAAGTAATTTAAGAAAAAGTGACAAAGAAGTATGTGCTTTAAAAAAAAGTAACTAAAAGGTATTCGAATGACTATGTGTTACAAACATGTGATATATCATGGAAATAGCTGTCTGTTATTTTCCACATCGATATACATTGAAAATTCCGTTTGTGTTAAAAAAAATTACATTCAATAAATAGATAGAAATTATGGGTAACAAAATAATAAATCTTACTTGATTTCCAAAGACTCCAATGCTGCAAGCACTGCTGACTTGATCCGGTCCAAACCAAACTGCTGCAAGACGAGCTGGTACCGAAAGAATAAATGTTTGACTCACAGCAACCAATGAATGACCAAGAAAAGTTACCCAAAATCGGTCCGGAACCGCACTAAAAACTTTAATCCAAGAACCTGCAGCTGTCCCAACCGCCCCAAGAATTGCCGCATATCGAAGACCCTGAAATCGAATTTCGAATTCAAAAATTTAAAAATGAAAACTTCTTTCCTTACATTCAACAAAAAATTTTAAAATAAAAAAATTAACCCTCTTCAAATTCAGAAAAAAAACTAGATAAAAGTTCCCGCCTTCAACTTTATAAAACTGTAAAAAAAAACAAATAACTGTCTTTCAATTTGGAAGAAAAATAAATAACAAAATTTCTTCTGTTTCATTTAAAATTAGAATAATGAAATTTAAAAATACTTATACATCAATCCTTTTAAGTTGGATTATTTTTATTTTAAGTAATCTCGAATTAAAAATTGTTTACATTTTTCAGTTTTAAATATTTGATTTACAATAACACAGTTTAAATAAAAATTTTAATATCGCTGAATATCAAAAAATTGTTATTTTTTTAATTATAAGATTTTAAATTAAAAGGATTAAAAGTTGAATATTTACAATTGAAACAATATTTAAATATGTTTTGGAACTAAATAAAAACGGTTAAAAATTTGTTTAACTACTAAGACTTTTGAATTAAAACAGTTTACTTTTAAATTCAACGTTAAAATCTTTAAATTGTTCAATTTTGAACAGATTTAAATAGAAAGTTTTTTAAGCAAAAAAATTTTAAACTGGATAATTTAACTATTTAAAAATTTTTAATTTTAACTTAACATTATAAAAATACTAGAAAGCAAAATTATTTTTAGTTGCATTATAATGTGATATGAAATTTGTGATAATTACAGACAAAAAATTCCCGGTCAATTTTTTAATTTTCCGGTCCAGTAGCCACCCTGTATTAAATATTTATTATTATTACTTATAAAGAGTTTAAAAAATATTCAATTAAAATAAAAATCTAAAATTTTACATTACAAATCACCAGACAAAATTTGAATATAAAAATAAGAATAAATAATAAATGAAAAATTTAAATCTGACTTTTGAAAGGAATAGACATTTAGTGCATTTACAGTCAAGTTAAAAAAGAAAGAAAAATCAGTCATCAAAGCGTCTTCCTCTCAATAAGAATGACAATCATTTACGCAAACAGATATCTTCATTGACCAGAAACAAGTCATTATTTCGTGTTATTTTGATCAGTAGACGCTATAAACTACAAAAAAAATTTCAACATTTGCAATATATACAGATCTGGCTACAAAAAACATCTAATCTTAACAACAAGCATTGATTAAATTTTGTACATTTTCAAACAATCAATTTTAATCATTCCTTATTGTTACATTTCCTTTCCCATAATTCAATTCTACTTATGTCGGTATCCCTAATTTACTCAAATTATTCGAGGTAAGTAACGCAAGATTTAGATTAGACCAAACATCGAATGTCATGAAGTCAGTGAAGTCTTCATATTACTGGATTGACCGATTCCTTAATTACGCAAGAGCTAATTGAACATACAAATTTACTTTCGTAATTAATTAACGCAATTTCAGTGGCTTGATTGAATTAAGGTAAAATCCAAAATTTACAACTTGTTCATATTTTAAAATATGCGCCTCTTTTTTAAAAAACACTTTATTTCTTGTCGAAAAAACAGTTAAGGATGTCATCATTTTGCCGAAAAAAAACATTATGAATTTTCAAAAATATTAAAACCCTAATACCGAAAAAGGAAAATTGCAAAAATGACCATTTCTAAAATTTCCAATAGCTAAAAAATTAAAACTATCAAAAATATTTATTACCGAAATTGAAACATTCCGAAAGTAAAGCAAAGAAAACTAGAAGAATCCTGAAATATTAAATTGTCAGAATTTTAAAATCAGAATTTAAAAAATCTAAAAATTACAAATTACGGAAAGTAGTCATTTCTTGACATACGTGAATTCCCGAAATTTCGAATTTCCGATAAAAATAGAAAATATTTTTTATCTGTTAGGATACTAATCTTAAAACAAAACAAAATGGAAGGCATCATTTTGCAGAAAATTAAACATGCTGAGTTTTGAAAAAATATCAAAAATATAATTACCGAAATAAAAGAATTAATAATAAATTGTATCTGTTAGAAAAATATTGTATTTTATATCTCGCATACTGCATGCTGCAGAAATTTTCTACTTTTTAAGCTATGCACCCATAACTTTAAAAGAAAACATTCTAAAAGATAAAAATATTTAATATCATGTTTTTTCGGGAATGTAAAACTTAGTTAAATTACTAGGTTTAAAAATGTTATTTTTTTAAAAATGAGGATTTTCTAATTTCAGTAATAATAATGATATAATTTCAGAAATTTAGTTAAAAACAAGTTCCAATTAGCTTTCATTCACAGACAATTTTGAGAATTTCGGTCAACAAATATTTTATATATCTATAAAAAATGACCGAAGTTTTATAAAGATTTAAAATAAAAAAATAACGTTATCAAACCAAGTACTTTTTTGTACTTTCATTAGGGTTTTGTAACCTATCCGAACGTAAATAAGTCGTTCAAACCTCCCTCTTTATACTTTCGCTCTCCTACCACCCCTACGTCACCCTGCCACCCTTTCCAACCCATACATCTCATCCCCACACTTGAATTATCGCTTCCCTTCCCCTTCTTCTTCCTTCTCAACTCCCGCCTTTCCTCACTTCCCCCCACATTCGCCTGCACTACCTCTACGCCCCCTCTCTGCCCTTCTTTTTCTTACTTACTCTCCCCTCATTTCCCACCACGTCTCCTTATTTCTTCTCACGTTCCCTACTTTCCCTCCTTCAAAGCCCCTTACTCACTAATTCCTGATTAATAAAAATAATTTATAAAATAATAATAATAATTAATAAAAACAATTGTTCCACTTACAAATTTGTCCAGAAGATAACTGGCTGGAAAAATGAATGGAATATACATTATCATGTAAATCATGCTCGTCATATCGATTGCAAATGTGGAAACATTGTAATAATTTGCCGCTGTAGTTGCAATAATACTGTACTGAATCCATTGCATTGCATTGCTGGTACTGTAAAGGACAAATATCGCCAAAATCAGCCATCTTCGTTTGTAGACTTTTGTTTCTACTACCTGTAACATAAAATTTGAGAAACGTATTTTTAGAATCTAATGTCACGACAAATTTTGCATGAAATATGTAAAAGTATTCACCAAAGAGCACAAAACTTATCAGTATTTCATTGTACAATTTTTATTCGAATTTTCATGCAAACCGCGACCAAATCTTTTCGAATCCATAAAAAAATAAACGTCTTCAAAAATGTGATATTTAGAAGTTCCTCATGCCCCATAAAGCTCAACACGTCGTATTTTCTATAGGAAGAAAAACCGATTCTGTCAATTTCATCCAGAATCGTCAATATCAGGTAAATTGAGTTGATAGTAAGCATTTCTCTTCACAATTAGCTATAGAATATGAATCAAAAATTACTTTTTAAATATCATCCGCAGAAGTCTGTTTTATAGGGCCATAAAAAACTTTATAAACGAAAAATTGGCTTTTACGTGTTCACAGAAAAAACTAAGGATATAAAATTTGTTGTAGGTAATTTTTTAAAGGGATAAAGTTTTATTCCGACAACTTTCCTTCTTTCAAAACACATGTGTTGTCATGGAAACAAAAGATTCTTTAACCGATATTGCGGTAAGGTGTATGCTGTGAAGTTTTTTTTTCTCTAGTAATTTTTACCTCAGGATCAATATTAATTGTATCCTTTGTTTTTTCTGTGTTTTCGCGCTAATTGTGATTTTCTGTATTTTTAAAAAATAAAAATTGTTTCTAATACACAAATTATTACCTAACCTCGTATGCTGATGCTAGATAGATGCGGTTTTTTCTGAAACTTTTTACTTTTTGTCCGCTTATTATTTAATAAGATAATAATTAATGCAACTTAAAAAATATAATTGTTTAAACGTTTACAATCATCTCCTCTGGAAGTAATGCTATATGGTTACGTGCTTTTCTAAAAAGTTCAGTGTTTCTTTAAATGTTTAGTTAGGAAAAAATAATAAATATTATTAATAATTTTTAAAAAGACCCTTAGTAATTAATTCAAGGAACATTAAAAATTAATATGATCCATATAAAAAATTTAAAGAATATTTCGAATATCTGTTTTATTTCAGAAAAGTATATTCACAAAAGGGGAAAAACAAAGTTGAAGATTTCAGAAATGTTACTACTTTGCATCAATTATCTAAGAAAATATAGTTATAAACAGTAATAAATATTTTAAATCATTATTATTGTTAAATTGTGTTAATAATTATCTTAATCTGATTGTAGTACTAGTAGTGACTTATTTGTTTAGGAATCTTGTGATTCATACAAATAGGTTACATATCAATTCTAAAACTAACTGTTAATCTAATTAAAAAAAACTGAAATTACAGGTTGTTGGTAAACAGTACCCCTGATAAGATAAACTGTACTTACAACGAAAGAACATTTTTAAAAACCCCTTAACTATAGGGAAGAGTAGTCGTAATTCAGCACTGTTGGTTAGGAGGCACCCTCATGTTTCTCGGAGACGACACGCATGTTGGCTTAACCATATTATCGTTTCGCAGGTTGGTAGAAATAGACGTAATTTGCGCTGTTTTCGCTTTAGTTTTCGCTGGACAGCGTGAGCAGGGTATACATTTTTCGTGCAAACGGAATTCCATTTTCTCCCATTCTTGTGAAGCAGCTACAGGTTTGTGAATATTTTGAAAGTCTAATCGATTAGGCGCCTTCATCTTTGTCTTCTGTGTGCTTTCCCCTGATAAGGTCAATTTTTTAATTCGGATTTGTTTCGTGTGCATAATAACATGAAATGTGTTAACATTCGTAGTGGTCCTGAGTGGGCACCAAACCGATGGTCCTGAGTCGGCACTTTTTTTTTCTTTTGTTATTTTATTTTGGTGCGTTTCAATTCCATGTCACTCGTCTCTTGTAATTTTTTTAGTATATTTATGTTTTCACTGCATTTTGGTTGTCTCTGGTAGGTGTCCTTTTAATTTCAGTGCTTTCTCACTGACAATATTCTACATCTTTTTTTCATTGTAGATGGTTTAAATTTGTACATTTCCTCTTAAAACTTACATAACCTGCCCTTTTTTGCATTTGAGCGGAAAAAATGATATGCTGTCTCACGTTCAGGGGGTGCCAGCTTATGACCACCATTTTGAGAAAGACTAAAAACACACTGCTCCGAATGGCATAAAATTGTAGATAAAGTATCGTCCTACCTGATCAAAGACATTAAACCACCATTTAACCATGTTTACCGTCTGTTTTAGACAAAAATTCTTACTGTGCCAACTGAGGACCACTCTCCCCTATAATTACAGGTGAACCTACAAGTAATGCCGCTACGAGTAGTGCCACTTTTGCTAAGTCTTGCTCGAGCGCGACCCCCCCCCCCCACTCCTCGAGGATATGAAATCCTCGAGGCTCCAGCCGCTCGGGTATTGGCATGGAGTGGGGGTTTATGGTTTCTCGGGTTCGCACTCTCCTACGACCCCAAAAACGGCACTACTCATAGGTTCACCTGTAATTATAATGTTCATTCGTGAAAATTACAAACAAACATAATCATTTTCTTCACATAATTTTTATCAGGCTTATCTAGAGTATTCAGCCAGACAATCCTTATCTAACACAGGTCCCTACTTTCGCTTATAAATTAAAATATTATTGATTTTAAAAAATTGACATTCTACTGAAAGATGGCACACAGGTTCTGTATCAAAACCAGTCTCATCGCAGTGAGATGCAATAAGCATCAAGAAACGAACTGCAGGTTTTCATTTTGATTATAAGTCTATAATGAGCTTATTTATTAATCTTAGTTTCACTATAATTCTAATAAAACAGAGTGCTGCAAATTTTAATATATCTGAAGTCCTTCTAGTGAGGTTAATCGAGGATAAGGTATTCGAACAGACTACGTGTGGGCTCTGTAAATCTTCTAGATATAATATTTTATCATAGCTCTTATCGATGTCGATTTATTCCTCTGTAGAGAGGAGAGGAAAAGAAAATCCTAATTACCATCTATCTCAATCTCTTTAAAGTCCATCTAACCTTGCGGGCTCAGTTGTGTTTCCTTAGGGTTGATAAATCCTCTTTATTCTACCCAGTTCTGGCAGTCTTGAATAACACTTCTTTGGATATTGATCGTCGGACATATTTAGAATTTTCTCTGTCCGATTGAGAATTGGCCCAAATACTCTAACTGCTAGTTGGGATGCACCTATTCCTAATCTAATATTCTCTCAAATCTAAGTACCTGAGACTCCATTTATGCGCACCATACATTAAAACGCTGGATCCAAGATACAAGACTTTCTTTGGATGACTATTTTTGTTTTATCAGTGTTGACTTCTAGCTCATTTATCCGCAAAGAAAGCTAAATCGTCGACTTAAGTTAATAGCAAAATTTCCTACAAATAGTCTATTGATACACCCCTGATACCTCTGGCATACCTAAATTCTTGTAAATCAGCAATTAAAAATTTTAACATTGTTGGACTTAGAACCTCCCCTTGCATGACTCCTTCCGTTACAACATCCAATCCAGAGATAACCTTATTTCCATTGATCGCAATATTGACTTTAGAGTAGAAACATAGTGCCAATCTAATAAATTTGGACCCACAAACTTTTAAAATTAATTTTTTCAATAAAATATTATGACTAACTGGGGGAAAAATGCTTTAATGCCATCATACAGTACAAAAAGTTTGACCTGATCCGTGCAACCTCTCCCTCTCCTGAAACCTGCCTGTTAATTTGGAAGGAGTTGCATGCATTCTAGCCCAAATTGGCAGCCTTTTGGAAAGAATTTTTTCCTGCTTGAAATAGTTTGATCAAGAGTTATATATAAAAAATTTAGAAATACGTGCAACTTTCTACCATTATTCAAAGATAATATTATTATAATCATTTATAAATGGTTTTAACAATTACTTCTGTCAAATTCAAATTGATTATTACTCCGCTCTAACGACTGTTAGTTCTTGCACGTCGTTCTCGATAATTTATTTGCATCGCGCTATACGCTCGATCTTTGTACTTCTTCCACATTTGTGCACAGGACTTTTAAAATTAAAGGTCAAAGAATCGATAACTGTAATTTGGCGATTGTGAATTCTCTTTCGTTAAAGCTCCTTCAGCTTTAACGAATACATTCTCACCGAGCATCTCACGCTTGGCACTCGATTTTGTTCAAACTCTGAACTTTTCTACTTTATGTTCAACTCTTTTATATCAAATGTATATTATATTTATTTCTGTACCTCGGTTTGGCGCTGCTTATTCAGATGTTGCAAAATAAAGTGCAAATTTTATTTTTATTGATTTCTTTAATATTTTTTTCTTATTTTGGATTATTTAGGCAAACAATTTGGTTAAATAAAATTTTAGCGTAGCTTATGTCCTTTTTAAAAAAAGTTAATATTTTTATTTTTAATAGACATATTTATAACAAGAGTTTATAACAAATTTTTGAATATTTTTTTATTTAACAACTTTTGTCCTTTCATATATTTTTTTCGTCTCTTGTGTCGTTTTTCCAGAAATTTAATTTTTTTATTTTAAATCGTATTTTTTTACTGTTATAAGAAAATCTACTTGCCCTATCTAAAAATTATTATAACAGATTTGTGGATAATGTTTGGGTGAACAACCTTTGCCTATAATTTTTCATCGCACCTTGTCTCGTTTTTCAACAAATTTAATTTTTTTATCTCGAATGTTATTTTTTTAAATTAAAAACAAGAACTACGCGTCCGACCGACAAATTATTGGTGACAACTTTGTATGAGTTTTCACTATTTTTTAGATGAGCCACATTTCTCTTTATTTTTTTTCATAGTTTGTCTAAAAATTTAATTTTGTCATTTTAAGTTTGTTTTTACGAATAAAAGAAAAATGCACATCGTATAAAAAAAATGATTAAAAACAAATGTGTACCACTTTTTTTAATAAAAAACTTTAGCCTTATTATTTTTTTGTTTTCATATCTTGTGTCGTTTGCCCAAAACTCATTTTTTTTAAATGTGTAGACCTTTTTTAAGTGCAGAATGTTTGTCAAATCAGAATTTGTCGTGTGTCGCACAGCTTGACCGCAAAATGAAATGTTCTATTATTTTTTGTGTTTTGAAAATTGGAATTTTTTATTTTCCAGAAAATTTTAAAAAGTTGCTATAATGGTTTTGTAGGGCATTCAAAATGCTAGATTTTCCTTTCTCTGACTTTTTTCAATATCGTGCGTTGTATGGCTTAAAATAGTCATTTTAGTTTATTTTTGGGAATTTTGTAAACACTATAACAGCGGTAATTTTTTACATCCTCATCATTTATGATTGAGAAAGTATTAGAATTGTCGGAAATTTGACATCACACTTTTTCAACGGATCTCCACGTTTCGAGACCCCCTGCATCCGAAAAGCAGGTTTTCACGATGGCGTCTGTCTGTCTGTCTGTCCGTCCGTAAACACGATAACTCTAAAAAATGAACGATTCAAATCCATCTTCGGCACACTTTTTCTAGGTCCTAAAAGAAAGTATTGACAAAAATTCAAAAAGTGAGCGCATTTTGAAAATTATTGAGACCACTTTTGTCTGAGTTTGAAAATTCTATGTACGGATATTTATAGTATCGAAAAGAGCAAACAATTTATCCTTATGACTTTTTTCGATAAAAAGAAAATTCTCAGAGTTATAGCGTTTTCAAAAATTTTTTAATCAACCGAAAATCAAAATTTGAAGCCGAAAAACGCACGATATGAAAAAAGTGAAAAAAAGAAAAACATTTCTTTTTTAAATTCCTACAAGATTATCATAAACAAATTTTTGGATTTTCTTCAAAAATCGAAAATTCAAATTTTGATTGCAAAAAAATAATGGAAAATAACAAATTCCATTTTGTGGACAAACTATGTAGGATACAAAAAAAGATGAATTAACGAAAATGGTTATCCCAAAAAAGATCTACAATTTCGTTAAGAATCACTTCTTGATAGGACGCGTACTTTGTTTTATTCGTGAAAAATAACGATGAAAAAACTAAAATAAAAAAATGTGTGGATAAACGACGAAAGTTACGAGAAAAAAAACCAACAAAACCTGTTTACAAATGTCAGTCAGAAATCGAGCACGCAGCCCGAGTGTCACGATGAGAATGTGTACCTCAAAGCCTACAGAGCTTTGAGAGACTTAATCTTTTACTATACTTAATTAAGTAGACAATTCAGAATATGAAGACGCATATAAATACTGCCATCTAAGAGAGATCTTTTTGATAACGTTTTTTTCAAGCATTTCAAATGCAAAGAATAAATGTCCGAGCGCGAAGCGCGAGGTGTAATTATGTTGGAGCGCGAAGCGCGAGATGCAACCGTTGCGCGCCCTACGCAGATTTTTTTATTGATAAAAGTCAACTGGATAAATTGTTCTTCCTTTTAGTACTAATAAAAATCGTACAAAGCATTTTTAAATCTTAAAAAAAGTCGTATCAAAAATTTCTAAAATTTTCTCACTTTTTCCATTTTTATCCAAACCGGTTGGCTAACTAACTTGACTTTAGTTTAGGACACATAGGGAGTATACCAAAGGCTAACAAAATGAAAAACAACAGACAGACACATTCGTAAAACCTGCTTTTCAGATTCAGAGGGTCTCAAAGCGTGGACATTTCATCAAAACGGGGGGAGGAGGGGGGGGGTCAAATTTAACATAAATATTACACCTTTTCTGGCCAAAATGTAAAATTAGCGCTAAAAACTCGCAAACCCTAATTTTTCTACTATGGTGTTTTTTGGCACCCTATAGAACAGACTTATCGGGGCGATATTTAAAAAGTAGTTGCTTATTTGTCATAATAGCCAATTTTAAAGGAAATTGCTCAGTTTGGATTCGAATCACACAGTATTGATGATTCTGAATAAATTAGACAAAAACGTCTTTTTCGGAGATACGTGTTAAACTACATAAGGGTTGTGGAATATTGAAGTATGATTTTTTTACAATAAACTCATTTATTTTTTTGTAGATTCGAACAAATTTGGGGGCGACGTGCGTGAAAATCCGCAAAAAATTCCAACGGATTTTTGGGCCACGCCATCTTCCCATTGAAGATCATTAAATTTGCAGATCTACCCATAAGCAGATTTGAAGATATAGAAAAGAAAAACAATCGTATATTTCTCATATTTTATTAAAAGATTGTTGACAATTTTATTTCGTTTCGAATTCTTATAATTACAGAAATTATAAAAATGCGTAACACTATCTTATTAGAGAATTAAAAACTTGTCACACATAAAAGATAATTACCTGTGTTGGTGGGATACCTCCCTCGATAGCCTTCACGTAATCTGCTGCTGTTTTCGCCATTTTCGAATCACATTCGCTTAAAAGTTACTACAGTTCCTAGAATAATAATTGTAAATAATAATAAAATTATTGTTTTAATCCTTATAAATTGTCGGTAGAATAATTAATAACAAATTATATGATAAATGAAATGATAAATGACATTATATACATTCTTTATTTTTTATTTGTATGTACTCTGCAGTATGAGAAATTATGAATCATTATTTTAATTTATTTATTCTACTTTTTTTAGTACAAGTGGTGGCTCCTTGGTAAATAAATTATATTTTTAATTATAGAGGTTTGCAAATGTCAAACAGGGTCACGTGACAAACATATTTAACTTCACATAAAATAATGATAAAGGTGAACAGGAAGACCACAAGCTATACGAGGGTTATTAGAGTTACCCTACGAGTTCCAACTACTTCAGAAATAATTAGACCTTGCATTTCTCATACTGACTTCTCTGGAATAAAAGAATCATAAATCTAGTCCAGCTTCTTTCTAAAAAGCCCCGCCTGAAAGCAGAGTGAACCAAAAAACTCAAAATATTAGATTCATTGGTAATATTGTACGTATCCTGAAACATGAAGCATTTTTACACAAGATATATAAAAAATCGTTTACATAGGATTTGTAAAAAATAGAAAATTTGTTTGAAACTAAAAAATATGTATGTGTTGTTATTTTATTTATTTGAAAGAGCATACAATATAAAAATATTTTTAAAAAAATTTTGGCAACTTTAGGTATAAATTACCAAAACATCATTTTTCATAATTTTTTTTAAATATTACAGTTTCACAAAAAAAATTGTTTCTGCCTTTTTTTTATCAAAAGTTTATTTTTATAAACTTCATCCAAAACAAAAATTATTTAATATGTTCGAATATACAAAAATTCTGAAAAGTTTCAATCGACCTGCACAATAGTGAGACATTTTTTTTAATTGCTTAAACATTTTTTCGCAATGCCACTAAGGATCTTATCAGTGCTATCACCAATAAATGTAATAATGTTGACTTTTTTCGGCCCACCCTGTTGCACAGCACTTCGAAAGTGACCAATTTCAGGCCTCTTTATTTTCTACCCGCTACGTTATGACTTTTCCTCCCTAGGGAGGAAGACGAATTTGAGGTCTTCTTTCGTGACATTGTCCAATTATTGGCGTCGACGTTGAGTTTCAGAGTTCGAGCTGTTACGCGTACGTTCAGAACTGTTACCAAAATTAACCGTTCAGAACTGTTACCAAAATTAACCGGTATCTTACCATAAAGTTGCGCAAATCACAAAAAATTACCACAAATTTCATAAATTTCCACAAATTTGAGATAATATGGTTATTCATTTTTACAGCAATTTATTGAAGCTTCCATTGATTTCCATGAAATTAAAAAATTAATAAATTTGGAAGCGTGAATAACTCTAAAACATTGTTGGCCCTACAGAAATAAAAGCGTAACTTTTAACAGGGTATTCTTTTATTAATTATTTGATTAATTTATTTAAAATGCATAGAATTTATATTTTTAATCAAGAGAATGAATTTGGAATGAAATTGCATTAAAAATGTAATTTTTCGTTCATGCTGATTTTAAATTACGCATACTAATTTCAAAAAATTATATCATTACTATAAAATAAATTGTTTTGCTAAAAAAAGCTAGTAATAGCTAGTTAACCATTGGAGGAAAGAATTTCAAAGTTTTATTTTTGCATAATTTACCAAATTTAGAAGAAAACTAAATATATAAAATTTTGAATAACAAAATATAAAAGCAAAATTGGAAAAAGTGTAGACAGCGAGAATCGAACCTTTCGGCTTTTAAACCCTAAACGCTACCGTCTGAGCCATTCGGCCGATTGGTCCATATATTTTTCGACTCCATGAGACCGGTGGTATAAACTTTAAAGTCGTTTTTCTCGAAACTGGCCAAATATTGGGTCGTAGAAATTTCAAAATTTTACTTTGTATCATGAACTTTATTTAGAAAAATCATTATGAACCCAAACAAAAAAACAAACTATCTTGCACTAACCTTCTGAAGTAGATAAGAAATGTGAGACGCGTGCAATTGAACTGGATTAATTTGAAAACAATAAGCCACTTTAGGGAATAAAAATCTCAAAAATGAATCATAATACACTATGTACAATGACCTAGTTTCTTATCACTTTTTGCCAGATACTGCTCTATAAATTAATCTTTTATCTTTTCAGGGAATTAAAAAAATGTTTAAACCTATTTTTCCAAAAGGTAATTTAAAGCCAGAGTTTTTCTTTGAAATCTATTAATTTAATATTCAGTAAATATTTTATCTTGAGAATATCTTATGTTTCGATGAGTAATTAAAGAAAGGTCTTTTGATCTCTTTGTGGAAAAGCTCCGACCTTAAATGTTTAGAACAGATGGAGATAAATGCAGAAAAAGCCTGCACACATTTCAGAGTCCTACAGCGAGATCTACTTCAGCGCTGGACCAGAAACGTACAAAATTAAACGTTTTGTTCTCGCTTTTTTGGAAATGCTGAAAACTGCTGAATACGCTCGGGAGAATTCCGAGATTCTATCGGAAATCGATTAGGAACATGGATTTGGAAAATTAAACGAGTTTTATTGAAGGTCGTAACGCTATGCCATAAAATAAATTGTCATAATATACATTTACATCCACATTTTCTTATCAATCAACAGGAAAAGTGAAGCTTACTAAATATCTGATCAAACATGAAATTTATGTGGTATGAAAAAGAGGAATTCTATTATATCAGTTTGACGATTTATTTTTATTTTCTTCTGCTCCACTTAGGGGCCATCCATAAATTACGTAACACTTCATGGG
>NC_046665.1:58941384-58948795 GCF_010883055.1 Belonocnema kinseyi
AGGGGGGGGGGTCAAAATGGTCGGGAAATTGCGTTACGTAATTTATGGATGGCCCCTTACTTTGAGGTTCACATAACAAGTCTCGTAATGGAATTTGCAGATTCGAAATTTATCTGCACAATAAATCTTAAGTGGGGGCAAAAAGTTCTCTAGAATGGCTTAATATATTTGCCCTCAGTTTCAGTATATGTATGTATATAGTCTTAAATGATCTATTTTGGTCTGAACAGTATTTGAACATTTTATGCTTTTAAGGCTTGATAAGAACTACAATAAAAAAATGAAATTAGTTTTTTATTATTTTTCTTGTAGGTTTTAGGATTTCGTGGCCCGTAAAGAAACCTTTATAGTTTCTTTTCCGCCGATAACATCGGATAGATTAGGATAAAGTTGGATTGATTCGGATAAGATTGGATAGAAACGGTTACGATGGGATAGGTACGGATATTATAGGATATAATTGGATATTATGAGATAAAGCCGGATAGAATCGGATAGGATAGGATAGAAGAGAATTGGGGGGGGGGGGCGGTGTAAATTTGAACGACATAAGAGACTACGAAATCCTGTTTGTTGTAGGCCCATGTCGCCTTCTTTGACAAATTTTTCAGTTTTCTTCTTAAATTTGATTATTTGGATTTCAATAAATGGGAATATTCATTAATAATGACAGTTTTTTCTGGACGGGCTGCGTTCCGAGCACAGATTTCAAATTTAAATTAATTTAGAAGTTGCCACTTATAGAGGTATAAATTGTGGAGAGTGAATGCAAAATGTTAAAATTTAAGGAAATGTGCCATTTTAATAGCGCGATCGTTAAAAACGGGACTATATCCGTGATAAATAACAACATTTCTAGAAGGATGACGGGTGAAAAACTGATTTTTTAATTATTTTTATTTTGAAACTATTTGCTACTTTTTTATACAAGAAAACATTTTTTTACAATGATTTCAGCAAGTATTGATCCTCAGGATGTACAAAAGTTACTTTGGGTTCAAAAATAAGCATTGTGAAAAATTATTTATCAAATCGAGAAAAATATTCCTATTTATAATTTTACGTAATTTTGGAAGAAAACTGAAGGCGAGCTTTAGAAAAAATATTTGAAGTTAAAATAGTTTATTTATCAATACTTATTTTCAGTTTTATGTCTTTACTTTCTCATTTTTTCAATACATACCAACCAAAAAGATTTTTAGAATATGTTTTAAGGAATAAAATGAGCTATATAATATTAGGATTTCAGAAGAATTGAAACTCTTACTTAAAGAGAAAGCAAAAACATAAGACTGTAAATAACTATTGTTAAATAAACCATTTTACCCTAAAGCATTTTTTTCTAGAGTTAGATCAAAGTTATCTTTCAAAATTAGTTACTATCAACAAGGGGGATATATACCTCGATTTTATCAATTATGTTTAACAATGCTCATTTTTTATATCTTGAAAAAAACTATAATACCTTCTCAACAGTTAAAACGTTCTTCTTGAAAAGTTATCATTTTTTTATATGACAACTTATTTTCCAGAAAATTTATGATTCTTCTAGTTTTTTATGAAACTTTAGAAAAAGACCAAAAAGAGGATTAAAAGATGGTTACGATACATCACAAAAAGACCAAAAAGAGGGTTAAAGACTATTTTATACAACTTTCAAACAAAATGCTCTATTCTCAACAGTAAATTGTTTGGAAATATGCCGATTACGATTGATTTATTTTGAAGACATCCAAGCATAAATATCTTTTTAAAAATGCCATTTTTGGGTTTACGAAGTTCTATGGACTGAAAACCTCTCTTAACCCTTAAATGACACACCTCCAAAAAATAACGTAGCTGACACTTGGGGTCTTTTGGACCCCAACATTTTTAAACTGTTATAAAAAGTTTAATTTTGGATATTTTTGTCAAGATGTTTTTTTTTGGGTATTCTTTAACATCTCTTGTAAAGAATCAATCGGTATAGTAACTTAAATTTTATTTTTAACACTTTGAAAAACAATGAAAAATTAATGGAATTTACGAATTTTTATATTCGTTGAAAAATGGTCTGGGGTCCAATGGACCCCCCAGTGTCATATAAGGGTTAAAGATCAAAGATTAGGAAAATCTTGATGAATTGTGAAATTTTTATAAAAGCTGCAAGTCTGTACACACTATTTTAATTTAAAACTAAAATAGAAAAATTAACCTTTTTAGAGACTATACATTTTTTTACATATCTTTTTTTTTGTGAAAACAATATTTTTGAAGAAAAAGAAAAAAACTCGTCACAATATACAGTACCGGATAGAGTCGGATAGAATTTAATAGAACCAATAAGAAACGGATCGTAAATAATATGGTATAATCGGATAGGGTTGAATAGGGTAGACTAGAATAGGATAAGATCAGATAGAAACAGATAATATCGGATCAGGTTGGATTGGACAGAATAGGATCGTATCGGATAGGATATACTAGAATCGGATAAGATTGCGACTAATTATTTTTCGGAAAATGAGAAAATTCTTTATCGAAAAAAGAATGGTTAGAATGAGTAAATAAGTCCCTAATTCGAAGAGACATAAGAAGCCATAGAAAAACAAGAGCTTGCATGAGAAAATGCACGGACCTGAAGAAAACCAGGGACAGGAAATTTTGGTGATAGTTTGTAAAAAGAGTGTCTGTGGAGTGAATGACGCCTGAAACAAAATACCTTGGATACTAACGGGCCCGAGTGGGGAGCTTCGCATGATGCCTTTGTGAAGCTCTCACTTGGGGTGATAGCTAGAGTTTGATCGGCAGCTTGGATCGGAGCAGTGTTGCAGAACTAACGTATTATTTAAATGAATGACGCGGGATTCTCAGATCCATCTAAAAATCTACACCCCCTACCCCGAAAGGGAAATGAGTTAATGGTGTAATAATTAAAAGAAAATTACTTATTGTCATTTTTTAAATAGAAGTTTCTACGCGTACTGAAAAAATATAGCTGCACGTACCGATATTTTGGTATAAATAGCCCCTTTTTCAGATCGCCCTATTTGTACTGAAAAAATCTGGCTACTCGTACCGAAATTTCTGTACACGTAGCCATGGCCTTTTTAAATATTGATTCTAATAATCAAGTTTTTAAGAAACTTCACGAAAAAACCAAAAAGAGAGTCAAGGGTCATTTAAAAAATCTCAATTTCGATCAATTTTTTTTCATGATATTAAGGTATTAATTCATATATAATGCCATTCTGGATTAAAGATTTCGTAGCGCCTCAAACTACAATTTTGAATTAGTTTTCCGTACAACTTCTGCATATAATTAGGACTTTATTTTGTAAGACTATTATTTTTCATAATAATGAAAAAAAACTTTTCACTTAAAATTAAAAAAAATCTGGAATTAAGAAAAACTTTCCAAACCTTAAAAAATAGTAATTTTCCTGAAATCTCAGGACATGGTCATGCTATTAAAAAAAATAGTGACCCATTTAAATGAAACAATCACAAATGAAAAATTATAATTTTATCCATTTTGATGCATCTATTTCTAAATGACGCTTATCTAAAATGTTTCTGCGAACCACGATTAAACGAATGATTGCGATTATCAGGCACGTGGTCGAAAATATATTTAATTACCTAAAATTAGTATAAAAGTTTATAAAAATATTTTTTTTATTTTTCTTGAAAATTATTATTATCTTATCTCAGTTTCGCTTCACAAATATTGAGAAATTATCTCTAATATGATTCGATTATATTCGAAAATACTTCGAAGATTTTAGATCATTATCAATACAAGTGACTGATACATCATAAAGTCTCAATGACAGTGTCGTTGATCTTCTTTCATATTATTCCTATTTTTAAAATAAATTTCTTTGTCTTCTAAAATAGCAATACATGAAAAATACAAAGAAAAAATGTAAAAAAAGAGAAATATTACCAAATTTAAAGAGCCACCAATTTTGTCCACATGTCTGATCTAAATGAATTTATTAAAAAAGTGTTAATTAATATAATTAAAAACGTCATTCATGTTGACATACTTACGGTTTCAAGTCCTTGGAAGTTTAACTTAATGAGCGGCACTAAAGTTCCTTGACTCCCGATCACTTTCTGTTTACAATACAAAAATATACTTCTAATTTCCGTCGGCCTTCTTATCACAATCCACTTAACACTTGTAATACTTTCATAAAATAAATATTTTCTCTCAACGAATACTTTCTTGCTCCCAAAGATTCTTTATTAAGACCTCCATTTATTGTCACCTTGTTTCATTGACTGAAAGTCCGCGTGGTTCTAGGTCTATATTTACTATTCAGGCTTCATTCAAAGATCTCTTCTCATCCCCAGCAATCAATATTTTTCTCACCTTCTTAAAAATGTTCCGTATTCTCTAAAAAGAGATCATCTTTTCAGATTTTCCCTATAAATCCTTCCAAAATTTTTTGTTATGATCCCTTTAAAAATTGCCTCGAAAGTCTTCTTTATCCTCCTGAAATTTACATACGAATCTTGATCGATAAATTATGATTCTATTGATAGTTTCAATTTCACTTTTGTTCTTTTGTCCACTGGGAGAATAATAAGTGAGAAAAAGGGTCTCGCGGACGAAAAACTTGTTTAGATAAGATTGTGTCGAAGTGAACTTGGTGTTTCGACGGTTTACATATCGATCAGTGGGCAAAAGTGAGGAAAGAGCCAGCTGGTCATAGGTCAGGGTTGTTGTATTGTTCTCTATTCATGAGCCCTAAACTGCGAGCTGATAACTTCCGGTGATTTGGAGAGGCTGCTAAGTGGACCAGCTGTAGGGACCCTAGGACCAAATTCTTATCACAGACCCGTTCTCTGCGAGTAGTGAAGCCCGACTAAATCCGAGTTTCGGTCGGCGAGTTGACTATCAAAGTGATGACGGAACCTAGCGCAGTGCTTCTGCGCGAATGATTTTACGGGGAATCTCACCCGTGCATGTATTGCGTACAGAGAGCCTTATCAATTCTGGTACTCGACTTAAATTCGAAATAGGACTCACTCAAGGACACAGAACCGAGTGTGAAGTTGTTCTCTTATCAAAAAACCGAGCGAGAGACTCAGAAACTCACTTATAAGAAACAAAAAAAATGCAGTTGATAGAGTGAACGGGTCGTTGAGCAAAAGGTAAGTACCAAATTTCGGAATAACGTTTTATTGGCTTAAATAGTATATTTTGCTACAAACGCCGATGACAAGTACTGTAAAATCCGCAAGTTACAACTGCCTACTTCCAGCACCTGTTGCACACGGTATTTTTTTTATCAAATTCAGAGAATTTTTTCTTTAAAAAACAGGTACAAATTTTTTTTAAATTTAGGGATCATTCAAAAACGACGTAACGCGCTTTTCTTTTGTTTAAATAAAGATGAGATTGTAATTTCCGTGAAGTTAACAGTGATATAGCGATATGGAAAAAAGAATAACGCGTTACGTACTTTGAGAATGATCCTTTAGCGTAAAATTTCCAGAACTTTTGTCGATTTCTGAATTTCAGAAATAAAGAGAAATCCAAAAATTTCGAGGAATGCATGGAAACTTGATCAATTATTGGGAAAAAGTCATGCGACTTTTTGTGTGTCAATATTTTCGTTTTCGGGGACGGACCGTACCTTTTGCAGGTACCATTGGAAGAGGTTGCTTCATTCAGGCTATTTCTTTTACGATTAAATAGAGCTTAATAAAGCTCAAAAGTAATTTCTAATTTGTTCCTTTGAGAAAGATTTTCTCAGAGACGGTTGCTTTTTTCATTATTTAAAGGACCCTGGCAATACCTCGAAAACTTTTTGTAACTTTTTGTTTAAAAGTAAATGCGTTAAAGCTAGATATTTTTTTGCCTTCTTTATAATTTAAGTTTTGTCAAAATTCTCTTAGCACGGAGAAAAGAACAAGATTTTTTACGAAAACAGGAGAATAAATGTTTTAAATTAAAATTATGTGTGTACTATATTAAATATACTTTAAGGTGCTTTGAATTTCTAAAATTTCAAGTAAAAATATGCCATTTTCACAAACTAGAGGAATTTTGAATTAAGACAGATTTTTCAGTTAAACAAAATTTTTTGAATTTGTCAGAAAAAGATTAATTCTCCACAGTACAGTTATATTTTTAACAATAAAGTAAATTATCAACCAAATAGTTGAGTTTTTAAACAAAACAAACCAATTTTCTACAAACCAGATTAATTTTGAAACCGAATTTTCAATGCCAAAAGTTCCTTTCCAAACAAATATCTGAATTTTTGTACCTAAATAATAAAATTAACAAAAACTAAAAAGACTATTTTTCAACAAAAGTTTTAAATCCTGATGCAAAAACAGAATAAGTTTCAACAAAATATTTGTGTTTTCTATCAATGCTTGAATTTTCTGCCAAAAACGAAGAATTTTTAACAAATTATTTGATTTCTTAAGACAACAATATAAATTTTTGGCAAAAAGTTCATTTTCAACCAAATAGATACATTTTTCTAGCAAATTGTTAAATTTTCAAGCCAAAAAGATGATTTTTTATCAAAAGAGTTGAATCTTGATGCAAAAAGGAATAATTTTTAACAGAAAAAGTAAAACTTTAAACAAAAAGTCGAATTTTCAACCGAAAAATCAGAATTTTTGCCAAAAAGATCAATAAAGATAACTTTGATACAAAAACTAAAATTTCGAAACCGAAAATATAAATTTTAGAAAAAAGTTCATTTTCAACCTAATAGTTAAATTTTCTATCAAATTGTTGAATTTACAATCCAAAAGGAATAATTATATACAACAAATTTATATTTTGAGCTCTAAAATATGAACTTTTAACCAAATAATCAAACTTTCAAAAAAAAATATGGTATAATTACTAAACATGTAATATTTTATATTTCAAGGAAATATATATCTATTTAAAAAAACAGTTTAGTTCAACGAGAAAGGAAGAATTTACAAGAAAATAGTTGAATCGTGAACCAAAACAAAATAGTTTTAAGCTAAAAGTTCATTTCTTATTGGGTTTGCATTTTGTTAACAATTTATTGAATATTATTGTGTTTCTTTTGAGTGACCTTTGGGTTACATTGTGGACAGAATGATTTTCACAAAATGCTTATTCTTCTTCGAATTTTCCTTCTGTTTTGAGTGCCGTGTCTTGCCTTTTGGTTGGAATCGGTACTCAGGTAGTAGCGTGATCTCTCTTTGTTTAGCAGACTCGAACCCTTTTTTTCTGGCAGTTCTGGATCAACCACGGTTCTGACAAGTGTGGGCTCTCTGATTCTTGAACCAGTTTAAATCTAGTGTGTTATTCGAGACCTTTTAAGGGCATGCGACACAGTGGGATTCCTACATTGCCAACCTCTTTTTTCCATTGAACAAAATTTTTTTGTGAACCATAGAACTTTTTTGGTAAATGAAA